>NC_067159.1:37493563-37642377 GCF_903995435.1 Acomys russatus
GAAATGAGAGTGCTATGACTCGACCCTTGCATTGATCATTTTGGTGTAAGTAGGGAATAAAGGAGTCTTGAATGGCAAAGACAAATGAGCACATGAATAATTACAGAATAAAGATCAAAGTTTCTTACCCCTAATAATTATTTGGGTAATTTAATGATATATAAAGCGAAAAAATGTGCATGCCCACAAATTTCTATTTCATCTTTATAAATATAGCAATTTTAGATTTGAGCATAGAAAACAAAGTGATTGGAGTTATTGACTGGAATTTTAGAGACTCTTCTAGAAGAGCAGCATGTACTATTAATCAATGAGTCATCTCTCCAAACTTCTGAGACTCTTAGACCAATGTTTAGGTTCAGAGGCCACATTGACTGATAGAAGATCATGCCCATTTGACAAAGCACTACTCTACCTATGGATCTCTTAAACATCCACTAAGCCTTTGCTTGCTGACAGGCATCTATGTACATAGTACAAAGAATACCCTCAGTAAAATTCCCACATTTTCTAGTAATAATTACTTGGTAGTTCTAACTGACACAAATTCCTAATGGCACAAAATACCAGAGTAGTAGGAATAAAAATGTATGGAATCCATCTGAATGATAAATGCCATCTTCCCTTATGGCTATCTTTTATCTAATAATGGATCCATTGGGATGCATGGAGATTTCCTATGAGTATTTTAATTTACCTTTTTATGATTCTAGTGATATAACTAAGGACATCATTCATGGTAGACAACAAATACACTTGAATCATTGCCTTTCATAATGTCAATAACCTAAAATAATAAGTTTTCAATCACCTGGCAATAATATCAGTAACTTATCACTGACTTGCCTAATAACTACGTTTGCAATCCTAATAAAATCTGTAGAAATATTGACTATATTGATATATTATAATGATACATATGTCATTTCACATAAGATGTAAAACATATAATTGATGACATTAAGCATACACAAGCATAATGATAGAGGCAGCACCTGAGATACCATGATATTTATGCTCCAACATGAAAGGAAAACCATGTTGAAATGTGCAGTTCCTCCACATCAGCTGGCTGTCTGGAAGCCAGAGGTTTGATATCTACACTGGTGTGCTGAAAGGCTATATTGCAGATGGCCACAGGAAGCATACCAGTTGTGACTAAACCCAATAGTAACAAGGGCTCTGCAATACATCCAGACCACACTACAGACCCCATCACTAGAGAATGTGGGATTCTTACTTCCAGGCTTCATAAAGACTACAGCAGCTTCTACCAGCAGTTCCACAACCGTTACTCCTCAGATTCTAAAGTGACACTGCCTTATTCGTCTGACGACCTCTTTCTTTTTGAAAACTAACTTACGAGTACCTACTGTCCTCACAGAGATTAATCTATACCTACGGGGTTTATGTAATCTAGCTGGTCACTAGAGACACAAATCATTGATTTGGTTGTGAATAGCCATATTCTGTTATGAAATAGAATATAAAATGAGTGAAGTCTTGATGGGAAAACAGCACCACAGATGTGTAGTTCACATTCTCGTGATATTAGCCCTTACTGCCTCTGAACTGTTCCTCAATGTACATCTTTAGCCTCATATGGGAGGATTATGTAACCTGTAGGAAGAGAAAAAGGAAGATGCTTGCCATTATTCTGGGAGAAAACGAGAAAGTGGGTATCCTCTACATTATATACCTACCCACAAGCATCTGAAGGAGAGTTGTGGCAGGAAAATGGTTTAGTTAACAGCATTTTGTACGCTTTGATCTGGTCATACTCTTTGCTTTGAAGAAAATATGGCCTGGCTTAAGCTATGGATATATACTGAACAAAAGAAAGGAAAGAGTAAAAAGGAGTACACCTATTTAATTTCAGAATTAAATGCCCAAACGAAGTTACTAAATAAGAAACACACTCAGAAACATAAGCCTTTACATCACATTCTTCCATATAATGACTTTCTTATGTCCTTTGTGGTTTATATAAAGGCAAATTTGATGTGAACTCACTTTTTCTAGTTTCCTTTATGAGTACCTGGACCTGCACAAGCCTGTGACCACATTGTTGAGCAGCAAATGCTACTGAAAATTTGTTAGTGTTACAGTGGTAGCTGCAATAGGATCAAAGTTACATAGGTTTTATATGATGCTAAGAAAATTCATCTCACAAATTCCTTTCCCTGTGGCAAAGAACATTTCATGAGCAAAAAATTCATTTAATGAAAAAAACATATACTTACACAGAATTTCAGGCTAATGTTCTTAAGGCATTTAGCAGAAATACTATCAAAACTAAATTTACATGATTGCTAGTTTGTAAACATATAGCTTTCCAAAACCTTCTTTAGAGGTACACAGTAGAGTTGATTTTATTTGTAATGCTTCAGTATTTTCAGCTATACAACAAAGTATGACAAAAAGAAATAGAAAGTATAAGATCTTTATTAGAAATTTCATTTTATGGGGTCCAAATACAACCCTTAAGAAGAGGCTATGAAATAAAGTATATTTAAATTCTATTAATTTTCAAGTATCCATATTATCCTACTTTACATCTTTATGAAGTCTGAATTTGATTTCAGAGAATTGAATTCTCCTTAAATATTTTAGCAGATATTGACTTGTATAATTGAAAAATCAAAAATCACATCTTGAAATTCCAAGTAGAGAGTCAGACCAATGATAAATGTAAAGCCTAGGATCTTGGCTTCAAGCTGATGCATATTAAGGATCCTTCTTATCATTTTATTTTATAGTAAGACAAATTACTGTTCAAAATTGTTATATTTAGTTTTATTGTGATGATAAAGCTGTGGAAAACATATCACAATTCAGCTACAAAATAAACTTCTAAGCAGGATCCCTCTTCCTACTATAATTGTCTCGTTATATTCTATAGAGGTCTGGGCACACATTCATTATAGCCATTGGACTATTGTCCAAAGTCTCTATGTGTCGGGAGCCATTTCTTTGAAGTACATAACAGATGTAAGCTAGAGAACTTACGACCTTGGCTTGCAAACTCTCACACAGTCATAAGGACTTGACAAGATACTTGTATTGGCTAGCTTCTTTGATAAGAAAGCTATTTATTATTACCAGGTGTGGATATGAGCTTGGTGTACTTCTTTAGCCTTGAGATGAAAAAAAAAAAATCTAAGAGTATAGATAACTAACATAATTGGTAGCTTTTGTTTCTGTTCCAAGAATCTTCTGGTTCACACAAGATGAATAGTGTATAAAAGCTCTGAGAGAAATAAATGTGGGCCTACAGTACTTAGTGTTAGTCCTCCCGAATACTTGTCTTTTTTTTCTTATCTCTTTTACTATATCCTTTCTATCTTTTTCTATATCATTTTTTACTTTTTAATTATGTTTCTTTTAATGCATACATTTATATCATTACACATGAGTAAAATAAATGACATACAGGAAGAACAACCATGAGACAATCTGGAATTATATAAATATTACCCTTATGGTGATTTGGCTATTTGTATTGGCAAACTTAAAGTAAGCATCTTTCCTATCTTGTTGGGTCTAAGTTTCTGAATGGAGATTAATATATATCATATCTCATCTCTGTTAACTTAAAACATCTATCTTGATCTAAAAACATCCTAACCCCTAACCTATTAAGCTTAATTGAAAGGCTAAACTACCTGGTCTTCAACCCCATCAGAGACATGAGAAGGGAAAAAACTTAAATACCTGAGTGCAGGCTAGCAGCTTCCATTGAAAAAATGGCTGAGACTGTTTACTGCTTGAACAGTCACCCAACACTCACTATAATATTGGAGCATCGTCTTCAGCCTTCTGGCCCAATATATATATATATACAGACATATTTGCGAGGCAGGAACTATTGAGGACTTGCTTACCCTGTCTTGGCAGAGGTTGGCTATCAACTCTGCCTGCATCTAAATTTGCCCATTTTTATGCAGAATTCTGTTGTGGCAGAAACAAGGACATTTTGACCAGTGGCTTGTTTGCCACATTTGAAGCCAACTCCATAAGGAGGTTCTTTGATGCTCATCTTCTTCTTTGAGGCAGGCTGGGTGCTGCCAGGGGTTACTTGTCTTGTTGCCAGAGAATCTTTAGAATAATAAAAACATCTTTAAATGCCATGTCCTGTGGGTCTCTGAGGGTTTTGAAGACCCTATTTAACTATTCTCCATCTTATATCTCTAGAATCACATCTATTAGACCTAGAGTATATATTCTTGTGATAAACTTAGACTAGTTTCTGACATGAGCATGATTTGTTTCAATATCACTGAATTTAAAAATAACCTTATTTGTGAGTAACAATTAGGGCCTTGAGATGAGAAGGAGATTCAGTAATCTACCTTTTGTTCTATCCTCCATCTATATTTCTGTATCTCCCTTTCCTTCTTCTCAGCTCCTGTCTCCTTACCTACAAAAGAAAGATAAAGGAAAAGAGATATGTCCCTGAGTCAATCCTAGTTTCCTTTCTGTGAAAGACCAATAATACTTATAACCAACTCCCAATGATTCAGGCTTCCTAATGTTGTTCACTTCTCTATCTTTTTATTTCCTCAGCCTCTTGCCCCATATCTAGTTACTGCTCGATATTGTCCA
The DNA here is from genome assembly GCF_903995435.1 of Acomys russatus. Classification (NCBI taxonomy): domain Eukaryota; kingdom Metazoa; phylum Chordata; class Mammalia; order Rodentia; family Muridae; genus Acomys; species Acomys russatus. Next base: position 37,498,169 of record NC_067159.1, read on the forward strand.
GAGTGGGCTCTGGTATCTATGCTATAGGCATATTTGACGATGTATGAGGCCTTTTATCATAGATTCTAATTTCTTGAAATATAAGTGTAAGTCAATATATATTTGATTTTACTTTCTGACTTATTATTGTGTCTTGTTTCTTAGTGTTGCTAATTAACTCAATACATGTATTGTTACATCTCAGCCTTGTCACCAATACAATCACCTGAGTTTTTTAAGGGAAAAGGTCTTAACATTTAATTGTAAATGAACCACATTTCAAAATAACTACATTGAAATCTACTTGATGATATTAACAAACAAAGTACTTCTTTTTAAAATTTTATTTTATTATAATTTATTCAGAGTACATTCCAGTTGTTATCTCCTTGCTTGTATCTTCTCATTCCCAAGCTCCCTCTTTATTCTGCCCTATTCACCATCCCTAGACCTCTGACAGGAGGGGACCTCCTCCCACACCATATGATCACAACCTATCAGGTTTCATTCAGATAGTCTGCTTCCCCCTCCTCTGTGTGCCCACTGGGCCTCCCCACAAAGCGGAACTGATCTGATGGGGTTGCACCAAAGTTCATGTCAGAAGCAGTCCCTGCTCTCACCACAACTGGAGGATGAGCTGTCCATTGGCTACATCTGAAGAGGGGGACTAAGTTTACTGCATGCAAGGATATTTGCTCAACTATGTTCATCACAGCTTTATTTGTAATAGCCAGAATCTGGAAACAATCTAGATGTCCCTCAAATGAAGAATAGATAAAGAAATTGTGGTAAATTCACACAATGGAACACTATTCAACTATTAAGAACAATGAAATCTTGAAATTTGCAGGCAAATGGATGGAACTAGAAATCATCATCCTGAGGTAACCCAGACCCAGAAAGACAGGCATGGTATATACTCACTTATAAGCAGATATTAGCCCAATATAGATGTTCTCTGAGAGATTCCACCTAGCTAGGGAAGGTGACAAGTGCTGGGACTTGTTGCTGGCCCCCAAGTGAGGCCTTGAGAGTGGTATGGAAGAATAGAGGAGTTGAAGCACCCAGAGCGTTCAGGAGCCCCACAAAGAGGCCATCAAGGCTGGTGGATCTGGACCCAAGGGGGCCTGCACAAACTCTTCCACTAACCAAGGAAAAATTCTTCTAAATGAACATTATGGTATGGTGATATGTATGGTATTACAGTTTTTTTTTAAAAAAGTCTTTTAACTCAAACAAAATTTTAAATTTGAGAACACAGAAGCTAAAAAGCTTAAGAACCATATCCAAGTCCACACTAAGAGCAAACCATTAATCTTACATACTGTAGTGTCAAATAATTGGTCAATCATCAAACCACAGTGCCTGCAATATTCGTACAAACTGAAATAAAACTTCAGTCCCTCCCTTCCATGGCTTCCCAGGAGACAACAGTTCAGGATAATTTGCTGAAATTGAGAAATAACAAATTGGGTTCCCAGCTAATTTCATTTCTGCTGTGTTATTTCTGAGCTAGAGAAAACTGTTTGGAGTTTTTTTTGGGGGGAGGTCTCTTGTTTCTTTTTATTCATCCTCAATATATTCTATTCTTTCCAAAGCACAGGTGGTAAAAGTAAGAGAGAAAGAGAGAAGCTAGCCATGACTAGAGACAATGATCAAATCGTTTTCTTCTGTCCTGAAATTCTTTCATGCACTTGGAATATTTATTGTGCAAATTAGTGTTTGTAAACTAAGCCTTCACTGCCAATGTGTAATCACCTCCATGACCTGAAATTCCCCAAAGACCTTGAAATTATATAAGCAAAGTTCTGATTACTGCTTTGATAATAATATCTTCCAAGAGTTTTGCTATGTGCAGAATTGCACGTGTCATAAATACATTACTGAACAAGAATAAACATTTCATAAACCTCCTGCAAAAATTTAGTCCCCAATTACATAAGTCAGAGATTTAAGAGGATGGTAGAAACAAAGTGTGGATGAACATCTGTGCATTTGATGCAAGCAAAGCCAGGAAACGGGACATCCCAATGCCTGCAACCACTTCATCATTTTTAACTAGAAGAGAAAGGGCGAGCTGGCAAAGCGTGTCTCCTCTCACCCACAGAATTTCCCTAACAGCCGCCTGGGGCTCATGTTCAGAGCAAACAAGACTTTAGGGCAGGAACTGACTGGAACACTAGAAAACTCTAGAAAATCCTTCTATCCTGGGACAGCCACTGACAGTAACCCCTTCCGTGCCATTTTAAAGCTATTCTCTTTTAACAGTATGGACAAGGTCCTCTTTTTTTTAGACACACCTTTGAAAGCTAACTAAAAACTGAATTTTCCAAGAGTAGGGACCAGAAAAGAGTGAAATCCACCACGCAGGTAATTGTAAGCCCACTCAGGTATAAGAGAAACTATAGATATTTAAATGTAATATTTCTCATACCATGGTAGATTATTTTAGCCATAGTTCTTAATTTCTTAAAGTTGTTGACAGAAGAGAAGAAAAAAAGATCTTGGTCTTTCCTATGTGAAAAGGTGAAATTTAAATATCTTATAATATTTATTAGAAGACTGAATACATATTTATTCAGTTCATTAAGTACATTAATTACCCAAACTCTACATTAATTCACTGATGTGATTTTGTCAGCAAAGGGTCAAATCAATTTGCATAGGATGCTGAATTTGAAATTATGCCTTTAAAATCTAAATCAGAATTCTCAAGTTGCTAGTGTATATTTATGTTGTCTGTCAAAACCTATAAGAAGCAATATAGATGGAGAATGAGAGGAAGGGGTGTTAGGGTATAGTCAGTACGTGATTAAGTGAAAGCAAATTATAAATATATTATTTCAGACTAACATTTATGAAGACTTGTTTTTACTACTACAAATACTCACACACCATGCACCACGCAAAATTACAACAGCACCTAACCTGGTCACAATTCACCAGTTTAGAACTAAAGGTGTTCTTTGGGGTATTATTTTTGCACATGAATATTTGAATACTAAACTCTTAAATATTAAAATGATCAAGAATTATAAAGTTTTATAGCCCTGTTTGAATTACTATGTGACATTTGCATGCACATAAGAAAATGAGATCTGTGTATACTTTTTTATATAAAAACACAATGTCAACTTCTATACAAAGACATATTTTAGAGTAGGACAAACCAGGAATAAATATTATAAATATTTATAGTTTTCTTCTTTCTATTAAAACATGTAAGATGCTATCCACCAATTTTGTAAGTTTTCTCTTGTTGAAAGCATTCAGGACAGAGCAGCACTAAGAACATATGAAAATAAGTGCTTTCAGGTTATTCTTTGCATGTTTGCTATGGCTTTTTTGTTTGGTTGGTTGTTTTGTGTGTGTGTGTGTGTGTGTGTGTGTGTGTGTGTGTGTGTAACAGGCTCACTCTGTGTAGCCCAAGACAGTCTAGAAATAGCAATCTTCCTGCTCCTAGAACCCTAAGTGCCGGGATCAGAGGTATGTGCAACCAAGCCAAAACTAAATTTATTCTTAAATGATTTTAATAATCTACTTTAGTTATTAAATATGATTGCCTATTTAATTATATTTCAATACAGCATGAATAGCTATCTAAATACAGTATTGAATATTTTCCTAAGAATATATTTATGTTTTTACAGAAATAAGACGAAATTAGTAATTAAAATTGTATCACCTAAACTTACATACATTAATACAGTTTATAGTTATAATCAAAATAATCAATAAACTGAAGGTGGTAGTTCATAAGTATAAACTCAGTCTTATGATTGTAAGACTGTGGGAAGATGACAACACACAGACACACACACACACCCACACACCTATTTTAAGAGTCACATATGAGCTCCAGTGATGACTCAGTACGTGAGAACACATGCTGCTTTCCCAGAGAACCTTTCTGACTTCAGTTCCCAGCACTTTCATTCCATGGCTCACAATCACCTGTAACTCCAGCTCCAAGTCATACAAACTCTCCTGGGCAAGTTGAGTACCTACACACACTTAGTCCTAGAAACACACATACAAGTAAATAAAATAAAATATTTTAAAAGAGCTATATACGCTTATCTGGAAATATGAAGAATGAAACAATGTAGTTTTAAAAACTGAACAGGGAAATCCTTTTGAAACATGAAATCCTTCATAGTTAGGTCTCTAATTTTTCTTGCTCTCTTCCTGAGTCCTCATCCTCAGCACTCTAACACTTTATGGTCTTTGTTTCTCATCTGAACTTTCAGGTCAAGTATTTTAAAATGAGACAGGGTAAATAGGTACTGCAATAATAAACTATCAGTCCAACTTATGTTTTTATTTAATAGCTTGATTATCATATACAAAGACAATTTTCAAGGTAGAGAGATAAAAGTAAAATGAAGGCTAAGTCTTGCCTTTAAGGGAGTGATGTATTATAAAATGAAACGAGTCAATGTGCATTTATTATACTACAGCAATTCATTTCAATCTATAAAGACATATGGCTGAGGGAAGCAGGATGGCGTTCAATTCCTATAATCAGCGCATCTGAGGCAGGGAGATTACAAGCTCAGGGAAAATCTAGGTCCATAGTGAGAACTTGTCTCCATAATGAAAGGAAGAAAAGAACCTGTGATTAAGGAAAACTATTCTCACCTTATTAACCAACTGTTACTATATAGTTGCCTTTGGAGCAAATACATTGTTAAGTCCTTACATATCAAAAATGCTGAATTGAAAAATTGCCAAATCAAAAATGTCTAAATTTATAAATACTATTTTTTGAAAACCATCCCTATACTTGTAAAAAAAATTGACATTTGAAAAATCACCCTGAAAATGTACCATGAATTAAAATGTAAATTGAAGATTAGAAACAATTGGCACTGTGTGTTATCAATAATTACTTTTGAGTGGATGACTGAGATATATTATACTCTTAGATTATTAGCTATTCTATATTATACATGCATTATTTTTATAACATAACCCAGCCAGAGTAATAGGCCTTTCTCTTTATCTGAACATTGAAACACTATGAATGCTATTTAAAAAAAAAAAAAAAAAACCTTTCCATTATGAATCTTGCCAAAGTAACTCTAAGAGTTTCATTGATCCACTCGTCATATTTTATCAAAGTTTATTTTTTCATGCTTCAGATTTGTAGCCAGACTGGAATATGAATACCTGATGGCCAAGTTGTATCTGTTATTCCTACTGTCTCAACCCTCTTTGTGGAGTTTACAAGAGATTTGTTTTAGTTTCTTATTACTTCTACACAAAGTTCCAAATATGGAGTAGTAACATAAATTTATTGTCTTGACAGCCATTGCAGAAAGAGAAAGGGCTCTTGTGGGCTATGGTCAGCAACTGGCAAGGTTAAGTTATTCTGGAGGCCTTCAGAAAGAATGCAGTTAACTCTGTTTACTGCTGTCTAGAACACAGCACCATTCATGGCTCAGCTAAGCAAGAAACATCTGTCCAATCCCTTCGTAGGCAGCCAGTCCTCCAGCACTCCCTCCTGTGCCTCTGAGGATATTATGATGGCGCTGAGCCCTTCTGGATAGTGCATCAGAGCTCTCTAACTCAAAGGCAGTTACTGGCAATCCTCACTTCGTCTACATCTTAATCTTCGTCTTAATCTTCCTTGACCACATAACCTGACATATTCACAGGACCAGGAAAGGGATTCTCTGTCTAGCACCATCATTAGATTTGGGGGTTCTCGGTCTAGCACACCATTAGATTTGGGGGTTCTTTGTCTAGCACACCATCTGAATACTTCTTTACCTCTAGTTCCTTTTGCCCCTGCCCTGAAGCCTTCTGAATAACACAGACGCAGCATGCTCGCTGCCGTGGCTGCTCTTCAGTGTTTATAGGAGAATGCTGATTAAATAGCTTAAATGATCATTGTTTAGATTTCCCATTGAGTCAAAGCAAATGATACATTAGAAGGCTTTTCTAAGAGTCAATTAGTAGGGGTTTGGAAATTCCTTTGAGGATGCCAAACATTAGGCAGATGCAAATTAGAAACAGTGGGTTTCTAAAGGACTCTTTATTGCTAACATTTTACAGCGTGTTTTAATCACATCTGTATTACAGCTCTGATGATTTTAAATACCCCAATGGCCATCATTAAAAACACGTTTTTTTTAAATAGCATTACACTAGCTTTTTCTGTTACCTCATTCACTTACAAGCACTTTGAGAAAAACAAAATTTGCTTTTTTGCAATAATCATTTGGAAGCTATGTTTATTGGTTCTTGTAAAGAATGTCCCTGTAACAATGTTCATTTAGTTAACAATATCGTTTTGTACATCAAATACTTTACTACTCTGAGAAGTACTAATTACTAGAAAAATTGAGAAGTCCAGATGGGCAGAGCAACTTCCTGATATGGAAGTGGATATTTGTGTGATAATGAAAGGAGTATATTTCAGAGAGAAACTGATATTCAGGTCAAGGTCTTAGATTCAAGCTGCCCTGGATTCTATGCCAGCTCTATCATTGCATACTTAGATGACCTTAAACGAATAACAGACGTTCTATACCTAGATCACCTGCCTACAAAGTCCCACAGTTGTAAGAATTAGAAGAGTTGAACCATCAGAGCATTTTTTCTTGTGTCTCACATGTGTAGGCACTAGCTCAAGATGCATCTCAGTTCTTTGGTGAGAGAAATCTGCTTTTAAAAAACATTTGTGGATGAGCTACAGACTTTTGGAGGTACAGTGGTAGAGAGTTTTAGAAGGAGAAAGTCCATCCCCTTCAAGCATATCTCCAATCCTGATCCTTACGGGGACCATCTGTGATCTAGAAATTCTCCTGCGACTACAAGAACTCCAGCACCACTGAGGAAAGAGAAAGCTAACATACCAAAAACCTGTCTTTAGCCATGATGCTCTCAACATCATTTGGTGTTCAACCTGTATACTTGAATGCTCCAAGAATGAAGTTAAGTCATTTTTGAAAAAAATGGGTCCAACTGGTTATAAGCATTATTAAGTTCAACTAGTGTTAGAAAGACAACTATCAAAAGTTTTCTCTTGTATGTGGTTCTAGATTTTAAATAGATACATAAAATCATGTATGTATGTACAACATAAAAGCAGAAGTGAAACTGATTAGGAGAGCAAAAGAACTCACTGGAGGGGAAATGAAATGAAAAGAGAAGGGCAAATGGGGTGGTGTGGGGGCTTCTTCAATGGACATTATGTTGTTTAATGGACAACATATGAAAATGGACTTATCACATAGCACCACATATAAGATATATATATATATATAATGAAAAAATTAAGGTTATATATGTATATACATATATATGTAAAAATCACTTGATGTATATTAATTTTTTCCTTTTCTTGAAGAGATATACACATGTGGTGATTAGAGAGCAACTTGCAGGAGTTGGTTCTTTCCTTCCATCATATGGGACCCAGTGACCATCAGAGGCTGGGGCAAGGTCATCAGCATTGGTGAAAAATGCCTTTAATCATTTAACCATCCCAGGGACTCTCTTCTTCTTCTTCTTCTTCTTCTTCTTCTTCTTCTTCTTCTTCTTCTTCTTCTTCTTCTTTCTTTCTTCTTCTTCTTCTTCTTCTTCTTCTTCTTCTTCTTCTTCTTCTTCTTCTTCTTCTTCTTCTTTTTCTTTTTTTATTTGTAAAAAAATATTTTATTAATTTATTCATATTACATCTCAATTGTTAGTCCATCCCTTGTATTCTCCCACTCCTCCCTCCCTCCTGCTTTCTCCTGACTTTCTTCTTAAACAGAAAGCCCATGACTAAGAAGTGAAGGGCTAATTATTCCAAGTCTGGAGAAAGGGTCGTGAGAGTGACTGAGGTTAGTGGAGTATGGCTCTCAGGGGACTGTGTTGGAGTCTTTAGACTGCCTTTAGAAAGAAGTGGTGACTTTCTCGGAAGAGTGTCCATGCTTCAGAAGTTATACCCAGGCTTAGGAGATAACACTCAGCTGCTTCTTGCCCTTCCTAGCCAGTTCTCACCACTGAATAACTCAGACCTCTGCAAGCACAGGGCCTTCAAGTCATTTGAGTTACTGTGAAGATGAAATTAACAGAATTGCCCACATTACCCATTCATATTTCACTTAAAAATGGCACAGGAGGATCACAATAAAACGAAGGTAAAAAATAAAAATAAATAAGTCCTTGAAGAATAAATAAGCAATATATAAATGTACCATATAAGGCTATAGTCCTTAGTCCACCTGTTCTCATAAATATCAATTCTACAAACCTACTAAAAACCATTTCACTTTTATGCCATTCTTCTTTTTAAAATGTATCAAATCAATCTCTAACATGAGTCAAGTGCCATCACGAACAATAATGTGACCCTTGACACATAATGCCTCCTAGGAACTTGAGGAGTTTGATGCTTGTAAGAGGCGAAGGTCCATTAGCGACAGAGTCAGAACTCGGTCAAATGCAAACATGTTTTCCATACTATTAAAACAGATGCAATCATCTTTAGATTAATGAAGCCTAATTTTATACACATAGTGGTTTTTTCTTTTGTGGGATCAGCTGTTGTGGATTTTCTGATTTTGGATGACATTTCACCAAACAGCCACATAAATGTAACATTAAAGTATCTAAGCTAATCCCACTAAAACAAAGAGAATAGCTGAAATTTAGCTCAGTAGTAGAGGATGTGCCTAGCATAAGCAAGGTTGTGAATTTTATCCACTGGACCTGCACAATAAATACGTCATTTAAATTAAAATAAAATTTAGAAGACATGAACTGTTTAAAATATGAACTAGGCAGACTATGGGTGTTTCCTAACATACTTTGTGATTGTGTATTTTCTGTTATGCTCCTGATTCATATATTTTAGAAAGATAAAAGTAAAGTGTGTTAACATTTTAAATAATACAGGTTACAAGATTTCATTTGTTTTTCAACTACATTCTTTTGGTCTTTATTTACTGTGGAATATATCCATAATTAGTTAAAATTGTGTTATATTTAAAGGTTATGCATATCTTAGTAAAAACAACTATAATATTTAGTATCAAATTAACTGTTAATTTGCTATTGAGAAATGGCTTAAGTACTAACAGCATCATGTTTTTTTTTCTTTTTTAAAAGTTCTTTTTATAATCAAAGGAAGTTTTGCTATTAAGAAAAAAAAATTTTACACACACAAAAAAAGATTAGCCAACAGAGGAAACTCCAGAATTCTAAGAATATTCAGAAATGTGGTACTCAAGATATCTTGAAAGGAGAAAGGAGGAGGAAGGGGAGGAGGAGGAGGAGAAAGAGGAGGAGGAGGAGGAGGGGAGGAGGAGGAGGAGGAGGAGGAGAAGAAGAAGAAGAAGAAGAAGAAGAAGAACAAGAAGAAGAACAAGAACAAGAACAAGAACAAGAACAAGAACAAGAACAAGAACAAGAACAAGAACAAGAACAAGAACAAGAACAAGAACAAGAACAAGAAGAATTTAAGAAAAAGACTTCATTTTGTGAATGTAGTTAGCTATGCTCTGTCACCCTTACTGGCTCACTAACCAGCATCTGTGAATGTGGTATCTTTACACAACTGCAGCCAGAATTCTGTGCCTCCTTTAAGGAGTACCCACTTTATTTATTTGAAGTAATAAAGGTTATTGTGGTATTAAGTTACTTCTACATAGCCTGCTAAGTTAACCTACAAAACATAAGATGTATTCTCTTCCTAAATTTATTGCAGTAATTAGTTGCAGCTATTTTAAGTAGGAAAAGATTGCAACAATAATTGACTTGAGTGGCTCTTAATGGCCCATATATTGTCTTTACACACATGGCTTAGGGACAAACATTTCTAACAAGGAATCAACCTGCTTGTGGCCACTCTGATCAGATTGTTCTTAATTCTAGAGTATTTTAGTGAGTGAAATCTCATTTTTCATACATATCTTATATGATGGACACAGTGGTAGTAGGTTTTTACAGTTTAATGTGAAAATCCCTACAAAATCATTAGCACATTTAGGTGCATGCATGCTATTTAAAGAACACCTGTATAAACATATGTCCACAAATAGTTTTTTATATTCAGCATCCCTGATATACTTTCCTTGTTTTCTTTCATTCTCAGACTTTGTTTTCCTTAACCTGCCATCATCTTCTGATTCTTTTTTTTGTCTCTAGAACATCCGACACTCGACACTCATCCTGAGTTGTTGGACCTTGGCACTAAGGAATTAGGCCGAAAATACTGTGTTTGGTCTACTCAGCCAGTCAACATCTTCCTCCCTACCACACCACTACTCTGGTCTCATTCCTATTTTAAGCTTTCTTCTCTCTTACCAAAATGTGAGAGACAAGAAAGGATCAAAATTGTATTTACATCACAGTATGCACTGTGCTAAAGAAAACAGCAACAGCCAAGCCTCTTTTGAAAAACAATTTGCCATTTAAGAAAGATGATGACAATACAGAAAAATAACACTTGTCTGCCAGCATTATAATAACAGCTCAGCCACAGTCAAATATGACCCTGACATGCTGGGTTGGAGGAAACCAGAAACATCACTAGGTGCAGAATTTCTTAGATCAAAGCATCCTAACATGTATCTATTTAGGACTTGGATACCACAGCATCCTTATTATTAGGAGCATATCTGTTAGAGAATACAGTTTCAAGGACAGAATCCTGAAGGAATAAAGCCCTAGAAATATGAGTTGAAAGGTGTCAGGCCATCACCATCAGATAGGAAAGTATGGGTGACTTTTGGGAATGTCCCACATGGCTGCCCACATACTCACCTAGCCATGTTCATATCAGTTACACAGCCAAAGCTATGCTCCCAGGCTTGAAATATTTTCTTTAATTTATGGAGAGAGAGAGAGAGAGAGAGAGAGAGAGAGAGAGAGAGAGAGAGAGAGAGAGAGAGAGAGAGAGAGAGGACACAAATATTCTTGTACTGGGGTTATTAAATGCCCAACACCTACTAAGAGAGACACTCATGTCATGCACAAAATACGAAAAAGATGTCAGGGGCTCATAAAATAAGGAAACTATGCAAATAAACACAATGAGCATTTTGATGAACCTTCTGTTTTCCTACAGAGAAGAAACGTAATGTATTCTAACTGGGAACTTCTCAACAGACTTGCTCTCACTGATGAAATGCAGGAGCTGGCCTGGTTTTCTTCTCAAAATTATAATTCTTCATAATTCTTCATATGTTACCCAAAAAAGAAACTTGTTTTAAGGAGCCGTTTTATTATCCTTGGTCTACAAAGGTCTGCTTTATGCTCTATATTTTATATCCTATGTAGATTAAATTATTTAATCTATTTTCTAAACAATTCTGAACCTACCTGTACAACTCTCAGTATTTGCTTTTACTTGAAGCCTGACACTAGGAATGCATTGGTTCTAATGTCTTTAAATTTTAAAGCAACAGTTACCATCCCATTATTTCAATATGGCAGGGGACAATAAATATACAGGATAGTGTGTTTTCTCCAAAAATAAAAAGTAAAATTACATTCTCCTTTAAAAATTGTGTCTAAATATAATTGTATTACCAAATAAGAAACTTGACATAATCACCATTTTCCTTGCATATAAACACAATTCTGCACAATATGTTTCTTGGGCAGATCCTTGGTTTTATGAAGTTCACTTTTTAGTGAACAGTTGAGTTATATATGTTTGAGAAATTATTATGCTCAACAAAGAAATGAAAAATAATCAGGAGAATAAGAAAAAATCATTTGTGAAAGATGCTCAGTCAGTCCTCAAACTCATATGCACATGACACATGTACTGAAAATGAGCCACATAAACACATTCCCTCAACTAACAGAGAGATCACTATCCTATGATCAAAGAAATATTTGCCATTTGCTAGGCAACTGCTAGGAATGCTGTAGACAATTTACACATAGAGTTGCACTTAATTATTATGACAGTCCTTTAAAATATGTGGTAACCATTTCAGATATAAAAGAATTGCATTTTAAGATAAATAAAAAAAATTGCTCAGCCAAGTGTGTGCAGACCCCACATTTGAATCGATCTAAATAAAAACAAGCATCAGTATAATTATCCCAAATGAATGAATATAAATAGGGGACTTAATTATCATTTAAAATGAATGAGTTTTTTTTTTTAACATAAAGGAAAGCAGAGGGAGGAAAGGTGATTAATTTGATGAATTGTGTGATACATTTATTTAAGCCAATAAATTCAATGTGTGGTTTCAACATGTAAAAATTAGTGGGAGCGTGTACCTTTTATTTCTTAGTTGTCTTTGAAAGCTTTTGTTTAATAGTTATGACATATTCCAAAATTTAAAAGCCACATTTCAAGTTCCTAATGGCTACAAGGGTAGTGATTATGGTGGTAAGCAGCACAGCAGAGAGGTTTGTAGCCATCAACAGGTAGGGAGCACATCAGGTGGCTCTCATTCTGAGTCATGGGAAAACTGAGACCTTTTGAAGGAATACACTTTTGTCCTCACTGTCTTTTATTATCATCTCTTATTATAGCATGCAACAAGATATACCAAAACATACAATCACTGACTTCACCAAATGAGCCTTTAGGCAAAACTGTTCACCTCTCAGATTCAGATGCAATGAATGAATGCAGTTGGATGGACTTATTCAGAGCTGCAGCTTCTGATCAAGTGATGGTGGCAGAAAGAGAAGTACTGAGGAGCAGAAGCCTGTGAGAAGGTGGAAGATGGAATGGAGATGATGGCCCATGAACTCTAACCTGGGTAAAAAGAAAGAGATTATCTATAGAAAATGCAGCTATGGAGCAGTTTAACAGTGTGCCCAAGTAAGGTTCACAAAACGCTCATGCATACACACACACACACACACACACACACAAAAGAGGTAGGAAAGGAGGAAAAGGAGTTCCAGAATCATTGACAAAATCAAAACAGGAGGAAGAAGAGCAGTGGGAAGAGTGCTTAGACCTACGAGAAAGTCTAGTTCATCCAACATGGATTCCTTACAGAACTGACAGAATTTGTTCTGAAAGTTTCCACAAAGGAAGATTCCTTTTGGCAGGATCCCAGCAGCCTTTGAGTACCAGAGCTGCACTGATTTAAAAAATATAAATGAAAACCTTTTATTCACACCTCTGGATTTATTGAGATAGCTATTGGGGTGATTAGGACACTCAAATTCCAGCCTGTGAACGGTTGATCAAACAGTTTCCTCTGTGTGTGTGTGTGTGTGTGTGTGTGTGTGTGTGTGTGTTTATTTCAATTTAATCAGTAAAAAGCCCCACATTTGACCATGACCCCTGGAGGGGGAGACCTGGTGGCACTCAGAGGAAGGACAGCAGGTTGCCAAGAAGAGACTTGATATCCTATGGGCATATACAAGGGGGAGGAAGAAAGAAAGAAACAAACAAACAAACAAAAAAGAAATACAAATTAACTTCAGAAAAATATTCTGGGGACTTTACAAGAAAACATTTTTCTGATGCTCATGCCCAGTCCTTAAACCAGTTCCTGAGTCCTTCCCTGTATTATAAAAGCAGCCCTCATTAGCCAGTGGCATGTTCTCATCTGCAGTTTATTCCCCAAGCTACTATTCTGACTCCTTGGAGACATCACTATTTGATTCCTTGCCAGAATCACTAAATCAATAGATGTGTTCTTAGGCTTAATCTGTTAACTTTAACAGATATTAACACTATGGATCATCTTCTCCTTTACCCTCCTTTTATTTTATCAATGTTTAATATTTGTGACTATTTCTTGCTTGTAAACAGTGAGTTGTGATCACGATTCCCTCATACACATTGTCTTCTCTTGTTCCCACCCCAATCCTTTCTTCTTATCCCTCCTCCTTTCATGTCTTGTGCAGATGGTCACAGCTCCTGTGTGCTCATGATTGCAATGACCATGTGCTTCCAGAAGAAAATTATTTAGAGTATTCTTCACCATCCTACAAGTTTGTCTTTGCACCCACTCTTCCACAATGCTCCTAAGCTTTGCAGTGGGTGATTTAGATTTTCTATTTAGGGCTCTTATTCTCATCACTTTATCATGTTTTGAGCCTTGGCTTTGGCCACCATTCACTGCCAAATAAGGCTTGTGTAGGGTAAGACCTGCATGAGATCTATATAAACATACATACTTAGAAGATAGTTTCAATACATGCTCATTTAGGAAAACATCAGTAGTGGATTCTCTTATATGCCTGTGCCCTCCTTTGCCTTGCAGTCATCTAATTTTTGATGAAGATGGTAAAACAGGCAAGCATGCAAACAAACACCCATACTCAAGAAAAGACAGCGCCTTCAGCAAATGATGCTGGGAATATTGGATAACTACAGGATGAAGAAGGAAACTAGATCTGTATCTCTCACCTCAAAAAAATAATCTAAATGGATCAAGAAACTCAACATAAGACTTGAAACTCTGAAAGTACCAGAGGAAAAAGTAGGGAGTGCACTATAAGATAGAGGCAGTGGATCCAGCCATATATGTATGGAATTTTGGAAGTATGTGTCAAAATAAACCTTTTCTCCTTTTCAGCCTTCTCTTGAATATTTGTCACAGTGATAAAATGTTGACAAACACAAATATCATATGTCTCCCAATTTTCATATTTCCAATTATCTACCTCTACCTTAAACTACATTTCTGATATATATATATATAATCTAAAATGAGTTGCTTGACACCTCAACCTAAATATTATTTAAGTTTCAATCTCAAAATTCTCTCATATCTATTGTTACTGGACTGAGTGACACTTTCATGATACTTCAAGTTTTCTATATCATGAGCCTTGGAATTTTTTTTGTTATAGTCTTGTTTTTGTTGCTGTGATAAAATACCCTGACAAAAAAACTTAAGGGTAAAAAGAGGTTTATTTCAGTTTATAATTTTAGGTCACCATTCACCTTTATGGGGAAGTCAAGGTAGAAACCTCAAATAGTCACATAAAGAACAGAGAGAAATGGATGTGCACATGTTCCCTTGCTTGCTGTAGTTCAGCTTCTTTCTCTACTCCTATGTACCTCATGCCTAGGGTATGGTACCACCCAGAGTTGGCTGGGTCTTTCCACATCAGCTAAATCAAGACAACCTCCCACTTACAGTCCCAAGGAACAACCCAATTTATACAAGCCTTCAGTGAGAGTCTTCCCAGAGCATTCCAGCTTATGTCAAATTGACAAAACTCACCATCACAATTCTTTTATTTTTCTTTCTGTTCATTTGTGGAAATTTTTGAGATTGTAATATAATTAAAACATTTCTCTCCTCCTGTTCCTCTTTCCAAACAGTCCCACATACTCCTCCCTGCTCTCTTTCAAAGTCATGGCCTCCTTTTCACTAATTGTTATTACATGCATATATATATATATATATATTCCTAAATATAACTTCTTATATCAGTATACTGTTACTTGTACTTATGTTTTCAGGGATAGGTGTTTGGCACTGAATAACCAATTGATGCATCTATAAATCACTCTCACACCTGAGACTCAGGAAATATTGTAGAAGATGGGGCAGAAATATTGTAAGAGCCAGAGGATCAGGAGTTTGCTGTGAGATTTCTGTTCCCTAGTATTATCAGACCCTAAACCCATAATCTCCTCAGCATCACAATTCCTTTTAAAGCTTCCCTCGCTTTATTAAGATCAACATGTCTCTAAAGATTTAAAGCTATGTATGCTTAAACCCCAAACGTGTGACCCATACATTCTTTTTAACAAATGCATAAACCTTATAGATTATTCTGGCAGTGACAAGACAATTGCAACTTGAGCGACTTAGAATCATACTTTCTGTGCTTCTTCAGTCCTCCTAAAACCATGGTAGCTTAGGGCTTAAATGTTTTTATTTTAATGGTTTAAATGATTTTTTACAAATTAAAGAACACTATGAACAATAAAGTACAATATATTCTTATAATCGTACTGAACAATGTGAATTGTTCAAAGGAGATGCTAGTGTCCTGATATTGATCAAGGTAACATGAACTATATTTCATATGACTATGAAATAGACATTGAAAGAAGGCCACCATGTTCAAGCTTTTTTCACACTAGTATATTCCTCTGAATGTTAGTTAAAAACATGGGATAAAAATTGATGAGAATGATTACTTTGGGAAAAAATAAAGCTTGTCTTCATAAATAAGATGGAAAAAAACCAACAGTGGGAGGAAGAGGAGGATGAGGAGAATAGAGAAGAGGGGTGGCGAGGAAGGAGGAGGGAGGAGGACAAATGGAATCCCTAGTGAGGAGCAGTTCTTGTACTTTTTGCTTCAGATCCTAAAAATGGAGCAATGGGAGCTGCCAACGTGCAAACATGGCAGAGGAGCTTAAAAGAAAGGAAGCTACGCTACAGTGCACAATATTATAAGACAAACTTACTCTAAAGAACTAGATATAAAGCAAGCTCAGGGCAGGCTAGAAGTGTGAAAGACTTAGGGGCTTGTATTTTCTTCTGAGGACTTACAGCTAATCCCTTACAGCATCTGACACTTCTCAGCACGTGGACCAGCTGAACATCAGCAGTAAAGCATAGCTGCCATTTTTATATATTTAGAAGCTAAACACATACGATGTCCAATAATAACCTGGATTTCAACAAGGGTGCCTAGAAAGTAGTTCCCCTCCCTATTCTTATTTCATAGCTGCTTCCCAAATCATCGTAAGATATTTGACAACCAAAAATAGTGTAATAGAATAACAAATGAAACTCAAAGCATTAGGCAACAACAGACAAACTGTTAACATCTTTGACATATGCACCTTACGTGTGGCCAGGACGATGTTCCTTACTTGCATTTTTTTTTTAAAGTTCTATACCATGTGTTTCTGCATGTGTACCTTGTTTGCCATGTGTGCCGTGGTTCATGTCTATGAAGGTCAAAGGATGACTTGCTCCAGTCAGTTCTCTCCTTCCACCATGTGGGCTCTAGATATCAAACTCAAGTCATTGGGTTTGATGGCAAGTACTTTGCCCACTGAGCCACTGAGCCACCACCACTTCCCCCAACATACATACCATGATCCTTAGTTTAAATAATTTCCAGGGTTTGGGAAGGATTAAGTTTTGTCACAGGTGGGAGCAGTCTTAGCGGGTTTTACCCTTGGGGCACCCCATGAATACCTTGTGAAAGACTGAGTGGAGCCATCTTGGGTCTGGAATTCAGGAAGCAGACCTGGGAACCCCACCTGGGACTAATGTCTTTCTAATGGACCCTCACCGGGAGAAGGAGCCGGTCCTTCCCACATGACTCAGGCAGTTGGAAAAGAGAGAATAACAAAGTCGGCTACAGAGAGAGCGTGCGGGGGCAGCGGACGAGCTGGACCAGCACGCAGGCCAGAGAGACACCTAAGGACCCGTCCCGTGGAACAGCTACCGGAAGGTTCACTCTTTTGTCCCTTTAACCTTTTTCCTTCTTGTATAAGCTAGTTGGGTTGTATAATAAAGTTTAATTGCTAAGAAACAGAGTCAACACCGGGGGCTATGGGGGCTTTCTCTGTGTAGCTTTGGCTGTTATAGACTCGCTTTGAAGACCAGGATGGCCTCAAAATCGCAGAGATCTGCCTGCCTCTGCTTCCTCAAGTGCTGAGATCACAGGTGTGCACCACCACACCTGCTTAATAGATTTTTTTTTATTAATTTATTCTTGTTACATCTCAATGTTTATCCCATCCCTTGTATCCTCCCATGCCTCCCCCCCCCCATTTTCCCATTATTCCCCTCCCCTATGACTGTTCCTGAGGGGGATTACCTCCCCCTATATATTCTCATAGGGTATCAAGTCTCTTCTTGGCTACCTGCTGTCCTTCCTCTGAGTGCCACCAGGTCTCCCCCTCCAGGGGACATGGTCAAATGTGAGGCACCTAAAGACAGAGTCTCACAGTGTACCCTTAGCTGTGTTGAATCTCACTAAGTTTTGACTGGGTTAGCCCTGAATTCCAATTCATCTCTCTGCCTCTGTCTCCCTCCTGTTGGGATTAAAAGGCATATAATACCATGCCTGGCTTTAGATTGGAAAAATTTTAAACTAACAGTAAATATTTTGACAAGGCAGATTATTATTCTTCAAATAATTTAAAATATTACTGGAATTTAAAATATTTCACAATTTTTGAAACTTAACTTTCACCTAAATTATGTATTAGCTAAACTGGGTAACAACTGGTACTCTATGAGGCGGGAAATAGATTTTCACCTATTCAATTTCTTTTGTAATTTCATGAAATCTGCTCCAGCTTTATACTCTTTGACTCCATCTGCCCTTGGTTCTTCCCAGTGTGGATTCCTCTGCTTCTTTTCCTGAAGTTCTCACCATATGTTTCCCCACGAACGTGACAGTATCTCACACAGGAAGCCAAGCCTTCTCATTTTTCCAGTTTTCAAATTACTTAGTCATTAAGCTGTCTACAAAGCCAGATGAAAAGGCTTTTCAATGTAAACTTTTACCTTTTTTGCTTCTCTGAGACAGGGGTTCGTCATGTAGCTCAGGGATGCCCTGGAATTTCTTATGTAGCCCAGGCTCTCCTCTTACCTCAGCCTACCATGGGTTGGTATTAACAGCCTGTACTGTGATGCCAGCAGAAACGCCTCTTTTAAATAGATAAATACACTATTAAACAATGTCCTAATAATTAAAGCAACATCTATGGCACCCTAAGGAGGATGCCTCCTGCACTTTCTCTTTTATTCTAATTCTCAAAAGCAACTTCCAAATATGTGTTACTATTTCTCCAGGTTCTGCTTCTTAATAAACAACTGTAAAGGGATTGCCCATGATCACAGTGAAGGTAAATCAAGAATCTGGGTCTGAGACAGTCTGCCTCTGGAGACACCACGGGTGGGCAGTGCTCACAAAAGTGTGTGCAGTAGAAAAGTCCTCTGCCATTCCAGTGTCACCCTGACGTCCTGACGCTTAGGCCTAGCCTCTTTAGTAATTACATATTACTGAATTATTTCCTACTTAAGTGAAAAATTGTCTAAAGGGGTTTCTTCTTTATTTCTCAGCTCAGGTGACCTAATTGGACCCTTTCAATGCTACTCTATAAAACCAAGTTTTGCCTGGTACGTGAGTAGAACCAGGGGTTTGCTTCATAGGACAAATTGCAGAAAGAGCTGGGAATCCTCTGCCCTGAGGGGGACAGATTTAGGCAGGCATGCTTCACAACAGTGGTGGCCAAGCTGCTTGATGACAGCTGTGGCCTGGCACTTGGCAGCTGGGAGTAGGGATACACACTGTTTCTAGTCTTAATGTTTTCTGTTTTTATGGGAATCATGGGACGAATAATACCAACTAACTTTTTTTAAAGGATGAGACAAATAATTTGGACTTTAATGAGTAGCTCCTGAGGAAGGTAGCAAGTTTTGTGGTTGTTTTTGTTTTTGTTGTTTTGGTTCTTTGTTTTGCTTTTGTTTGTTTTGTTTGTCTATCTGTCTGTCTGTCTGTTGTTTGTTTTTCAAGACAGAGTTTCTTTGTGCATCCCTAGCTGTCCCAGAATTTGCTCTGTAGACTAGGATGGCCTTGCACTCAGAGACCCACCTGCCTCTATCTCCTGAGTACTGAGATTAAAGGCAGACACTATCATTGCCTGGCATTCGCAGTTTTAAAAAAATTTTTTAAAGCATTAGCTTCAGAACGAAACAGGGGAAGGGTCCCCTTTCTGACCTTAATAAACCATATCTAGTTAAATATAAATCAAAAGACATTTTAAATTAAATGTCCATCCATTGTACATTTTATTTACTCTGCTTTAGTAATGGTGACTGAACCTTGCCATCTGCCACTGAAGGACTAATTGGACACTTAATGGTAAGCACAGCTTTGGGGATGTGTAGATGCGGTCATTACAAGCAGTGTCTTCACGGGTGTCAAAACATGTTTACCTCTTCATGTTTATTGCTACACAGCTACGTGTGGGGAGACACACGGTGGCTGGTGAGTTGATGGCTGGATAACGTTCTGGTACTCACTGCTTGTGTGAACATGGAAAGTCTCTCTCTGAGTAGCAGTCTTCTTCTCTCAGAAAGGATGCAGTTGCACCAACTGAGCCCCCATGCTATGTTAAGCTAACGTCAACTCTGTGCTGAGAAAAAGGTCTCACATAAGTGATCTCTACTTAATAAGCCAGATAAAGAGGGAAAGAGACCCAGTGAGTCACTCCTCCTTCTGAGAGATGGGGAGTCACCATCTTTAATTGGGTACCTACTAGTGAGTTACCAGCCACCAAGGACAGCCTTCAAATCATGCTTACATGGGACATGGTTCACCTCTATGGGTCACAAAATAGAAGTAGTAGACATGACCCAGAGAAGGAGATTTCCATGGAGAAGGTAAGACAGACAGGGTGGCAGGAAAGGGAGGATAAGACTTGACTGTACGTGTTGTGTACACTTAGTAAACTGCATAGAAAAAAATTTAACTGATAACAAGAGAGATGTTAAGGTTTCTTCATATCACCCATGTTGCTCAGAATAACCACTGTCTCTATGCTCTAACGTGAGATTCAGTCAATCAAAAGGCATCTTCTGGAATGGCCTAAACTAAACTTACAAAGAGGTCACTTGTTCAGGGTCCAAAAGAGTGATGGCTTCTGTGCGTTTGCTTGCAGTGGCTACTTTGCCAAAGACCCTGAGCTGTGATGGAGAGTGCCAGTGTCCACCATTTGTGTGTCCCCTCCATCACTGATTTCAAGTTGTCTCAGGTCATCATTCATTGTTATAAATACACTCTCCATTTTCACTGAAAAACAAGTCTTCACATTTATTAAAAGTGGATTAGATCTTAAGGCAACTAAAGCCAAAACCATTCCACCTAAAGGAAAGAGAAATGCTGTGAGGAACTTAACTGCCTAGTAAATTAAAATAATTTCAGGCAATATTTCTTAATAATAAAATAAATTAATAAATAATTTCTTTCTGCATATCTCATCAGGGACACGTTCTACAATAATTAATATTCTGGTGAAATTTCTTTACCAAAGCTAACCATTTTTAATGCTGACTCTCAGACTCGCAAATGAATCTGAAAATAAAACCCAAGGAAACTCAGAGCAACCACCCTAACATTCATTGGAAAGTGAACTCACTGACATAGTCAGCCAAATTGAGTTCTTTCCTTTTTCTCAGTTCATGGCCGGGGGGGGGGGGGTGCTTCTGTACAGATTGAGGTGAGGCAGATGAATGGGCGAGGATGCTACAAATAAGGCATTTTGCTCCATTTATATACATTTCAGGTGAGATCTAGATTTAATACTGTGTGCAATTTTATTTTAGAAAGGACTGCGCACTTCCTGGAGCACTCGGGAAGAGTTCTAGCTCTTCAGCAGTTGCACAGGCAGGTGTTGGAAGCTGCGAGAACAAGAAATGCATTCCCAGAGCAGTGCAAGGCAGAGAAGTCATTCAGAGTCACCGGTGGTGGGGAAAACAGACCAGCCGCATTTAAAGATACCCTGGGCTAGGTGGCTCCCGGACAGACTGTTTACTGGTGGGCCCTATTCTCAGAAATGCTTCAAGGTCATCTTTTCCTCTCCACCCCAAGCCCTGACAAACATGAGACCACCCACCTGGAGGCGCTAGGCCAGCCTGGAGCAGGTCCTGGCTGCTGCCGCTAGTGCCAGAAGCCACAGGAAACATCGCTGGAGGTTGGAGCCAGAAGCCTGGGAACTGAAGCGGTGGGGCCAGGCCTGTAACTTCCCTTGTAGCCCTTGAGATCTGCTAGTCTGTGGACGCTTGCTTCCTACCCTGGGGACTGTGGCCGGAGGTTGCTGGAAATGCAGCCCAGGGGCTCAGGCCACAAGGCTAGGGCTAGGCTTTGTTGGGGGAAGTGAAACTGCTTGGGGCTTGCTCTTGCTTATGTTTTAGAGAGCTGTCGTGGCGTCTCATCTTATGCCCTCTTTACCCAGGCTGTCTTTAAACTTAGGTGATCTGCAGCATGTAGACTTTGTTATCCTGCTTTTGTGTTTCTCTCCTATGCTGACCTTTTCTACTGCAAGAATAGGATACTGAAAGTAGACTTCTAAAAAGGAGAACTGCTTAATAGAGAGCTAGATACAGAAACAGAGATATAAAGGTATTCATCTTTTAATATTGCATTTTACTCAGACTCTAGACTAGATCTGTATGCCGTACTTTTCATTTTCTGAGCGATTTTCATTCCCAGATGAAACCTTTTTTCCTAATTCTAATTTAGAAATGAGCCAGGTCAAAGAGAAATTACACAGGTTTCTAAATAGCCCATGTCCTCCTCAAACATAAATTTTGCTTGTGTTCTTGCTTGTTTTAAAGACTGAGAAATACCAATGAGTTACCTCAGAGCCTAGTGATAAACAAATATCAAACATCATGAAACTAAAACCTCACAAAAGGGGGAGATAACGGATGATCAATTTGAAAACGTGGTAGTAATGCACAGGTCCCACACTCCTCTTTTCCTTCTTCAAAAAGAACCAGAAAGGTCGACTCAGAAACTGTCTTTTACAGTGGTTTTGGAATACTATGACTACCATGTGTCACATAAAATCATTAATTTTTCCCACATGCTGGGTAAAATTTATTAAGTAAAATGTAAGAGAGTTTTGGAAATCATTTAAATACATTTATCTCTATCATGATAATTTCCTTAATTTTGTCATTTTAAGTACATTTAAGTACTGTTTCCAAGTTTGGAACAGTAAAGCAAATGACGTAAGCCAGCACATGAAACAACATATTGACAAGTTATTTGCCATCTATGAAGGATTGCTAACCCAGAACTTCAGCAAAGTTGAAGAGCTTAAATTGAAGTGGGCACAACTTTTTGGTTAATATTTTGAGAAATACAATACTGAGGAAAGATAACGTCTTTGTAGGGGAGCAAGAAAGGGCACTGAATTTTTAACAGCAACTTTGACCAACTTAAAACTAGTGTTTTCTGCATAAATAAGTGTCTGTGTCTTCAATGGCATGGGTGTACACATGGGTAAGATAATGCAGAGTTCACTGGCTTAACTAAGGTCTTCTTTCTAGGGCTGCTAATGATGGCTCTGGATTTTGTTGCTGTTGATGATGTCATCATTTAAAAATATGCCGCATGCTAATCACTATGGGAACGTTTAACAATGTTAATGGCACTTGACCTCAAAACAGTGATGCTTTAACCTCATTAAATAAATGAGAAGTTGGGTTTTAAAACTTGTAAAGGACAGAGCTAGAATTCAGTTGTAGAATTGACTCCTTGTTTTCTAAGCAGATCGTGGAAGGCCATGTCTGAAGACTGCATAGACTCCATGTGCAAATATAGTAATAATTACATGTAACAGTAGCTCGCCCCTTCTCATCCATGAGAATACATTCTAAGGCCTCTATTAGAAACCATAGAGGGCACCACATCTTATATCTACTATGTCTTTTACTTATATATACCTAGATAAGTTGATAAATTGAGCTGGTAAATTATTAATAAATACCAACTAGTCATAACATAAAATAATTTTAATACATGCTTCTTCTGATATTTTCTATACTATACTTGACAGTGGGCTATTGAGTCCAGAGAGAGTGAAACTGTAGCTAGGGGCAGTGTATCTTAACCCTGCTCACATTTCTTCTCAGGGAAGAGGCACTTAGTAAGTGTCACAGCTAGAGGCCTTTTCAGTTAGAATGCCACCAGCAGTGTGTTATCATCGCAAGTTTCTCACTTTTACCTCTGCCACAGAGTGACAAAAGTGCTAGCCACAGTTGGTTCCTTGTTTCTCAGTATATCAAACGCCTGGATCCATTGACTTCTTCCTTTGAAACAAATGTTTTCCTCTAGCAGCAAACAGGTGGCCTGAGTATCATCGTGCCATCTCTGGAGATACAAGCACCACATCACACTGACACTGTGTTACAGTGATTGGGTGGCTGGAGCTGCTCCCTGGTGCCCTGTAGCAGTTGCCATGGCTCATTCCCAGTGCCCTTTACAGAGTAGATGCCTTTTCTCATGCTGGTGGGTTTATTTATACTTGTAAATTCTGTGCACTGAAAGCAGAGCCAGTACCTTCTTAAAGCAACAGCTCGTTGTAAAAGTGAAATCATCTGTATCTCCCTGGCTGTTTACTAATTGCAGAACTTTTTTCTTCATGAATGATTCTGGATTTTTTTAGACCTTAAATTAGATTATTAATCTTGGCATCATTGCCCTTAATTTCTAGGTCAAAAACAGAATGCCAGAATGTCAGGAAAGTGAAGGAATTCTCCAACACCAGCACTTCTGTCATTGGTGAGCTGCTTTCTTCCTTTCCCTAATCTTTCTCATATCTAACTGAGTTCTGTAATATTAATCTGAGCAACATGCCCCCCCCCAAATATCAACATACCAATCCTTGATTTTGTACAGATAGTGCTTACATAGATGATAGCGCCAACATAAGCAACTTGACTTGGTGTATAAGCCAGGACTAAGGAGGTATGTAAGAATGTGACCAATCATGAGGCACTGGGAAGATGGAGGCAGGAGATACGGTGCAGAAACAGATTGGAGAGACATCTGAGGAAGGGAACAAAAATCACAGAATACAGGTGAACTGCAAAGCTGGGAAATGGAAGACTATGGATTGTCCCCAAAGCTTCCTAAAGGAAGTAGGCCGTCTCCCATGTCACACTGACTGTTGGCTCAAATGCGGCTGATGTTCTATCCTATTGTAATCTCCAGATATAAGATTTAAAAAAAATAAATACAAATCAAAATGTTTGTTTGGGGCCAGTATATTGGGTAATGTCTACAGAAGATACAGAAAACACAACAATGGTGACAAATTAAGAGTTAGAAAGGTGCAATATTAAAAATCTGATAATATTTCTTCTAAATATGTTTACGTATTCAATTTCCTTTGCAAGTATTTGCTAAGGCCCTATGGAACAGCTCTGCTTATCTTGAGTACTTGCTCTGTGCTCCAGTGGATAAAGACCAGCCTTTGCTTTTCAGTTACATCCAGGATGGTTTGTGGAATACCCACGTTTCTGCCTTTACTGTGGTTCTTATCACCACTTCCACCCATCAACCCCCACCCCTGGCTGGACACTAAGTGAAAGTAAGATTGCTGGAAAGATGGAGGGTGAATAGAACAAAGTTTTATCAATCAATTAAATATAGTAATTGAATGTCAAGAAGCCTGAAATCCTCCAGTTCTTCTTTGGGCTCCTTTCATTTGATTTGTGAGCTACGATAATTTGTTTACACTTTAACCCCCAAATTTCTGATTAAATTAGTCAGTTCCACTCCCTGCAGCCAACAAAGAATAATATTTTCCTTATCATCTAAAACAAGCATGAAGTGTTATAATTTATCCTAATTTGGGCACTATTTATTTGATAATTTAGACACACACACACACGCAGAGGAGAGAGAGAGAGAGAGAGAGAGAGAGAGAGAGAGAGAGAGAGAGAGAGAGGAATCGAAGCCTTACATGAATTTAGAATTACCATGAATTTATGAAAATATATTTCAGGAAAACATCCTTTATTTTGTTTTCATTCATCAATGTCAAGCATATCTTTAATCAGAGTGAGCTATTCTGACACACCACTCTCCCATCAAAAGGGATACTGTCACTAAAGATGCCTTTCTAACAACTGGATCCTATTTGCTTCAGTTCTTTATAAGATTGATAATTAGGACATTGTTTTCATTATTTATCAATTAATTTTAAAAGAGTGTGACATTATACTAGTTTCTGGGCACACAGGGATGGAAAGATATGGCTTTTACTTCCAAAAATGTTACTTCCCATGCAGTTTTTGTAAAGTATTCTGTGGAAAAAAATTTAAATGATTACATGTTATTAAACATGTTTTGAGATGATTAGGATGTTCCAGAATACTCTTGGTTGTAATATAATTGTCAAAGGAGCTTATACTGTAGATAATCAAGAGTAAATAAACACTGAAATTGAAAATGTTCAAGTAAAGAGAAGTGACTAGGCAAGAGCTTCAACAGGAAGCAAAGCAAAGATAATACACTTTGGGCTGTTGTGTAACCAGCTATGATGATGGGGGAGAAGTACTTCTTAGAACTGTGACCCTTGCTATGAGCCAAGAAAAGAAAGAGAGTGCCTCACAAGTCACCTAACCCTGCTCTGCACTACTACTTGTCTTGCCTTTCAGGGTGCTTGCATAAGTGCACCATGGAGAGGAAGACGTGGAGACCTTGTCTTCCAGGCAGAAGTTGCTCAGTTCTTGTCCCTCATCGTCAGTACATTCTGTTCATACAAGGAACCTTTCCTTCAGGAATCACTCGCTAGTGCTTCTGAGGCATTTGGACAAGATTTACTGTAATAAGCAGGTACGTGAGAACCTCAGCTCTATCCATGGCGTGGTTGACTCCAAGATCCTGACCTGAACATCTCCTGCGAAATGGTCCAACAGAGTGAGACCTTGAAAGTCACTCACAAAACCATTGTGAAGCAGTGCCTCTGAGTTGGCAGAAGACAAAGAGAACTACAAAAAATGTTATAAGATGTTCTCCACAGACAGAATTCTGCCTAACAAAGGACAAGCTTGGATGCAGGCAGAGTCGACAGCCAAACTCTGCCAAGACAGAGTAAGCAAGTCCTCAATAGTTCCTGCCTCACAAATATGTCTCTCACATGTATTGGGTCAAAAGACTGATGACCCAATGTTATAGAGAGATGGTCCAATGTTATAGAGAGTTTTGGGTGACTGCTCAGGTAGCAAACTGTCTCTCTGTCATCTTCTCATTTGGAAAGCTACTAACCTGCACTCCCAGTATACTCAGGTAATCAAATTTATTCCTTCCCAAGTCTCTGATGGGGTTGAAGACCAAAAAGTTTATTTTTACAATTAAGCTTAGTTGTTTAGGGGTTAAGATGTTTTTGGGACTAGATAGATGTTTTAAGTTGATAATGATAAGATATGACAGATATTGAGTTACATTCAGAATTTTAGGCACACCAAGATCAGAAAGATGTTTTCTTCAAGGCTGCCAAATTCAAATAGGCAAAACAGTAAGAATGTAACATTTATATAATTCCTGATTGTGTCACAGTTCTTCTTGCTATAGGTAGCTTATTGCATACATGTGTAATAATATAAATGTATATGTAAAATGTTTAATAAAAAATTAAAAGCTCAGAATGCATGAAGATTCCATTAGCCATAGGCACCTCTCTGCGCTCCTCCTCCATCATAGCTCTCAGTCTGCAGATGAGATGGTTTCCTGGTCAGAGTATGTGTCTCACATGAAGGAGACACAGACGTCCATCTACTGTACCAGTGATGAGAGCAAAGAGCAGGTGGCCAACTCTGCCTTTGTGGAGCGTGTGCGGAAACGTGGCTTTGAGGTGGTGTACAGGACTGGGCCTATTGATGAGTGCTGCGTGCAGCTGCTCAAGGAGTTTGATGGAAAGAGCCTGGTCTCGGTGACTAAGGAAAGCCTGGGGATACCAGAGGATGTAGGAGAGAACAAAAAAGTGACGAGAGCAAGGCAAAGTCTGAGAATCTCTGCAAACTCATGAAGGAGACCTTAGAAACAGATGGAAGGTAACAATCTCCAACAGCTTGTGATTTCATCCTGCTGCATTGTGACCAGCACCTATGGCCGGACAACCGAAGTGGAGCAGATCATGAAGGCCCAGGCACTTTGAGACAACTCTACAATGAGTTGAATAATGCCTAAAAAAAAAAAAAAAAAAAAAAAAAAACCCACTTAGGAATCACTCCTGAACACCCTGTTGTGGAGACCCTGTGGCAGAAGGCTGAGGCAGACAAAATGACAAAGCTGTCAAGGACTTGGTGGGGGGGCTGATATTTGAGATTTCTCTGCTTTCCTCTGGTTTCTCATTTAAGCATCCCCAAACCCACTCCAACTGCATCTAAAGTGTGTCAAACTAGGCCTGGGCATTGACGAGGATGAGGCAGCAGCAGATGATCCCAGTGCTGCTGTTCCTCATGAGATCCCCGCACATGAGGATGCTGGAGGTGCCTCTGGCATGAAATAGAGCGGCCCTGGGCAGCCCATGCCCTCTGTATACTTCCTCTATGGCTCTCCCCAGAGCTTGGCTGGGACCTCAACCACCTGGCTCTCTGCTCATGTCTGGAGGAATCTCTTCTATTCTGTTTTGTGCCTTATGGCAAGAAAATCCCCTTCTACAGAATAGCAAGGTTGGGTATTTTATATTGTGGAGTTTTTTTGTTTTGTTTTGTTTTATTCTGGAATTTAAAATGTACAAAAATAAGTATACAAAATGAAAGAGAAAAGAAAAGAGTATAGAAGAGAATATTTTCAACATCTCCCATACAGTTGATAGGGTAGTAAATAGCCTATTATCTATTTAGGCAAGAAAATAGCACATTTGCTTTGAGAATAAAGTCCAGGTAAGGCTGTTACCTGAAAAGTAAAAGTTGTTTTAGTCCAAACCAGAGTCACTCATTCCAAGAAGAAACAACATATGGCTCCTCTCCAAAGAGCTGAAAATAAGGAGGCACATGGCAAAAGCAAAATTTTAATTGTAGAATTGTCATTAAGATTTTGAAATCCCACTTTTTTTCCAAAATCAAGTAACAGAAATGTTTGAGGCACAAAGCCAGTGGTAGCAGAGCATCGCCTCCTGTAGACCCTGTGATTGTTTCTTTGTGAAGTCTTACACAGTCAGCACCCTGAGGGGGACCAATTGTGTGCTACCAATTCATGGCTTTGACAATGATACTCACAAAGAACCCACCCTGCACTAGTGAACCACCTATAAGATTTCAGAATAGAGGATTCTTTATTCCTGTGTTTCGTTGCTACAATGATAGGCCTGAAACTATACTAAGAAAAGCATTATTTGGCGCAGGTGTAGGAGGTAGTTTTAGAGGGTCAAAATCCAAACAGCACAGGTCCAGCTATGGCAAGGGTACACCTTGTTGTACCATTAGGAAGGATCACATCATGGTGGGAGCATGCACACACACACACACACACACACACACACACACACACACACAAAAGATTAAATGATATGACAGACAGTCAGAACAAGAGACCAGGTAAATATCATCAATCCCTTAGCAGGAAATAGTCCCGTGACCTAAGAACCTGGCAGCAAGCCTTCTTCTAAATCTCCTGCCACCTCTTGACATCCTGGGGGCTCTTGATTGTTAAGGCTCTACATTCTGTTGCAAACCTAAGCTAGAGTCCATAGGCCCTGAAGTCTTTGAGGAATATTGAGAACTCTTGAGCCATCATTAGTGGAACAAATAAAATACTTTTTAGTTTTTGAAGTTTATTTAGGGGAATAAAAACCATCATGTAGGTTGTTGAAGAGTAGAGAATATATCAGTTAGGGACAGTTTCTTTATGGGTCCAAGAAAAACCACAGCAGGAAAAAAGTTTAAAATTGTATGGAAGAATAAATATGGGTTTAAGGCATAGATGCATGTGCCGCCTACATAGTAGCTTGAATAGACACACAAACTTGAGTCTGGAAACTTTATTGGTAAAAACAATAAGGACAAAGAGTAAATATGAGCTATAGCAGAAAGAAAAGGTATGGTGAATTTGTCTGATATCTAAAAGTATGAATAAGAAGCACTTTGAAAAAAATGATTTTTTTTTTTTGGTATTTAAACCTATGAGTGCCAATGAGAATAGTTTGTGAATTTTATAAATAGCTATGAAGTTTAGTAAATTTATTTATTACTGGCAAAATTTGAGGAGATATTAAAATCAATATTGATAAGTAATTTTAAAAATCTTCTGAGACTGTACCAGGAGGATTAAGACTTAGTTAACCTAGCTTAAAACCTTTTCTTTAAAAAAAATTAAGTAAGGAAATGTGCTGCAGCATGGAAATACAATGCAAATATTAAAAGATACTTTTACAGACCATGTACTGTGTGATTCATCTCGATGAAGTGTCCTCTTTGGGTAAACCTTTAAAGACAAACAGCCCTTGAGTGATTATCACAGGCTGAGACCGAGGAAGCATGAAGATCAACCCATGGGTGTAGATTTCTTTGTGGAGAAGGCAATGGAAATTGCATTAAGTAGATAAAAAAATGATATAAGCATATATTAATATGCATTTCAGAATGAATTTTATGACATGTAAATTATGTCTAGCAAACTGTAACAAAACCCACAACCAATCCAAATACAGAGTTACGGAGCAGGAGCACTAGCCCTATATAATACACTTACAAGACAGCTCCTGCACCTAAGGCTCAGGGATCATTGTGAAGAGGGGCTGACAGGATTCTATAAGCAATGGGAACAGGGAGTTTGCTGTGTGATCTTCTCCTAGGAATGAGCTGAACAAAAGCAACAGTGAAAGACATACTAACATGAAAGGGAGAAAGCTCACAAAGCTTCAACCCTGAGCAAAGAACTGCAGGCAGATAAGGAATAGTAAAGCAGGAGAAGCAGTCTTCCCCAGGGAAGAACATACCAATTGCTTATCCAATACTGAATGGTCAGTCTTGAAAGCATATACATATGGGCAGCAGTATACAGATGGAGCAGGGTCCATTTATATATTTAGAAATATATAACTATATAGAAATATATATGCAACGGCAATCCATGAAAAATAAGTTATGGATCTGAACGAGGGCAACAAGGGACATATAGGGCATTTAGGAGGGAGGAAAAGAAGAAGGAAATGATGTAATTATATTATAATCTCAAAAAAAATTTTAAAAGAATAGCTACTGCTGAAAGGCATTCATTGACATAGGCTTATTGTTGAACTGATCTTTTCAGTTGGGAAAATGAAGTACAACGATTTATCTTATTAGCTATCATGGGGCCAAAAATTCAAAGCTCAACATTGGAAAGAAATCATGTTTAAGCAAAATATAATAGTTATACTTAGAAAGAGAGAATAGGTGTGAATTGATTAAAAACAGAAATGTCAGGCGCTAGGGCGATAGCACAGTAAAAAAAAAAAGCACTTGCCAAGCAAGTGTGAGGACACCAATCCCCAGACACCACACCAAGTGCCAGTTAGCCTGGCTGCTCTCCTGTAATCCCAACCTCAGAGAGTAGATCCCAGAGCAAGATACATAGTGAGATTAGACATGTTAGCGAGCTCTGGGTTTGACAGACAAACTTGGCTTCAGTGGATAAGGTGGACAGGAGATGGGAGATGATTCCCACAACGACATCCAGCCTTCTCACGTGACACTCATACACATGTGTCCATATGCATACAAATTTGCACATACGTGAAAACTACAACTAATACAAATGAAAAAATTGATGTCGGGGTACAGAAAAACAAGTCAGAGAATACCGATGCTTGCCACTAAGCCTGATGGCCTGAGTGTGTTCTGCAAGCCTGACATGCTGGAAGGAGAGAGCTAGATCCAACCTGTCCTCTTACTTCCAAATGCACTGCGAGACAATCACATATACACACAACATACATACACAGAAACATAGACACAAATAGTTTAACTAAAGATGATGAAATAAGTGTCAACTATAAGACACAAGCAAGAAAATAAGTTTCTAACAGGCGAGAAAGAGGGACCACTTGGCAGCATTCGAAGAATTAATCTCTCATATCTGGAGTCAGAGAAGGCTAAATGCAAGGGCTAAGCCTTGAGTATCATGACTATGAGAGCTCTAGTCTCATTCAATTTTCAACCCAGCCTGTTCAATCCTCAAAACCCAACTAAAAAACTCACTCAATCAAGCAAGTTCAATCCTCAATGGTGAGAGACTGAAAAGTAAGCTTGTAAAAGACCCCAAAACCTGGAATAGTGATCTCTACACTCTAGATGCATGCACATGAAAGAGAGGTTAGTCTCCAGATTCTTCCAGGTGCTCTGAGACCCAAAATCACTCTGGTTAAATGTCAGTACCTTGCTCCCTCTGGCTTGACATCAAGGCATAAGCTTGTACCTTACACAAAAATCTATCTCCTTCTCCCTGATGTCCAATCCCTCCTAGTTTCAGTATGGCCATGGAAGGAAGAGCCAGAGCTCCTAAAGAAAAGGGTTCCATAAAATCAAAGAAGCAAGAAATCCTAATCAGCATTCTCCCATAAGCCCTGGAAAAGCATTAAGTGGGACTATGTTCTGAAGGAGACGGCTCAAGTTAAGAGAGACAAAAAGTTGGACAACAGAGGGTTTATCCAACCAGTCACTTTCCTATGACATATCCTATCTGAGATGTAGACAGTGGCGACCCATTGTGTAGGAGGTACTATGCTGGCACCTAGAAAAGTCGATGTCCCTTTTACACAAAGCAGACCTATTATGGTGAATCATAGAACAAGGAGATAGAAAGTTTAGATGGGCTTTGATAAGACACATTACAGCAGATGAAAACTGAAGCTGTCACTATTTTATGGAAGCAGCATCATATAAAGATAACCTCAAAAGATATGTAGATGATGCGTTATGGAATGAAAACAGAGCACACTCCTCTTCTATTAATTTTCCCAAGACTGGACCCAATTTTGAAGTGCCTACTTCTTTCTCTGTATCTTTAGTTTCTCTGTAGTCTGTGGTCCCTACCCTGCCTGCAGTCATTCTGTGGTATAACTTTTAGTCTATTCCCTGTCAGTTATGCCTGTCCCTCTGTTGTCCAGAACAAAGGACAGTTCTCTGTATGTGTTGAACAGCACAGAAAACATGGCACAGGAAAGGATAAGGGATCCTTTACAGAGGTCTTTAAGAGAGTTTCACAAGAAAAGAAATATTACTGACCACAAATGAGCCACAATTAGCGCTCACTGCTGGCAGACACAGTTGCAACTCATTTCCCCATTTGCAACATTTATGGTGGATATTTGTTTTAGGGTTACTTCAAACCTAATGGCTGCTTTTAGAAAATGATTAACACAACACATATATACAAACACGCATACAAACACACACACATATACATACTACTTAATTTTGGGTCAGGGGCATGAGAGAGTGCATAACTTAAGGTTAAAGTTGTACACTAGTTTAGGTTGTAAAAGGCACAAGGGATATCCAAGGCACTCTTATACTCTGACTAAACTTTAACAGGCTGAATACACAGTGGTCGTGTCATTGAATGAAGTCAGGACATGAACTCAAATAGCACAGGATCTTGGAGGCAGGAGCTGATGCATAGGCCATGCTAATTGGCTTGCTCCTTGTGGCTTGCTCAGCCTTCTTTTAGAACCCAGGACCACCAGTGCAGGGGTAGCACCACCAACAATGGGTTGAGGTCTTCCACATAAGTCAATGATGAATAAAACGCTGGAAGGCTTGCCTACAGCCTGATCTTATCAAGGCATTTTTTTCACATGACTTTAGCACGTGTCAAGTTGACGTAAAACTAGTCATTACAGTAGGGTATCAGGTTAAATCTATATCCTTAAATTATCTCAAGGCAGATTATTAACATTGCAGTGAGACCTACCAAGTTAAATCTCTATGAATGCAAGAGATATATTTTTTTTAATTACTTCAGGAAGCCTAGAGAATACTCTGTTTATCAGTGCGATAAATGCATGTGAAGGAGGGAAAATCAGAATTCGGAAGCTTAGATAGTCCAAAAGCTAGAGATTTTCATAACAAGGATCCCACACATCAAACGGGATGAGATACCTAAGTAATCAACCTGATACTTAAACCCAGATAAACAAAACGGGGAAACTTACAACTAACACCAGCATTAATATATAGCAGAGGAGGCAACGTGTAGAGGTAGCCATGGGAAATGGGAAATGAACACATAGTCCTTGGCACACAATCGCTAGACGGCAAACAGAGGAACAGTTCAACCTCTGTATGTTTCTACAACACTGAGTGAAAACCGTGTTTCAATTTAAGTTGTTTTCAAGATCTGGATCTAACAAACTTCAGAGGACCCCTAGCAGGAAGAGACAGCTTCACCACACCAGGCACACATGGTCAGGATTTGTTTAGACCTTCACCCAAACTGCCCTGTAGCCATTTGTAAAGGCTTGCATACTGAATGTCCTGGGAGTTTTGT
This sequence comes from Acomys russatus, assembly GCF_903995435.1. Taxonomy (NCBI): domain Eukaryota; kingdom Metazoa; phylum Chordata; class Mammalia; order Rodentia; family Muridae; genus Acomys; species Acomys russatus. The sequence goes on from NC_067159.1 coordinate 37,532,057, forward strand.
TGAGCTCATATTAAGTATCACAGACATTCATAGCATAAATGGGATTTCCTGGGTTACAAGATTAGATTTTATTTTACATGTCAGAAGATGCAGAACTCAAATATCTGTCCCACAGGATTTCAGAACTACTATGACCATAGGATGGCGCCCCTCACAGATGTATGTAATTAATTGATCCCGCTCATATCTAAGTTTATATGTTGGGTTGTAGAGAAAGAAAAGGGATAGGTAACTTGACTTTTAGACCACAGTACATTATACCAAGGAAAATGCCCTTGTGACTAAGTTTAACCAATGGGTCATATAGAACCCCCACAAAAAGCAGAGTTTTGGCAAAGATTTGGATATTAATGTTTTCCCCTTAATTCTCTCTTGGGACCGAGGCTTATTGCTACTTACAGAAGTACAGCCATCCAGACAAACCACATGAATTAAGAGAAACTCTTTATATCCCTATGCATTCACTCCCTCCCAGCTAGTTTTCAACTTTAAAGAAACAGAAACCACATGGAACAAAACAGCAACTCAACGAGGCATAGCTCAGAAAAACATATCTGGAAGCTGGGAAATTGGTTCAGCTGTAAATTGCTTCCAATTCAAGCAATCCTGAGTCCGGATCTCCAGGACCCATGGAGAAGCTGGGCACTGTAGCATGTATTTATAATCCCAGCCCTGGGTAGGATGGAGACAGAGACTTTCTGCAGCTCACTGATTTACCAGCCTACCTGAGTCAGGCCGCTTCAGACTCACTGAGAGAGCCTGTCTTCAAAACAACAACAACAACAACAAACTAGAGACAATACCTGGTTTCCCATTGTAGCCTCTACACCCAGGTATGCACACACAAACATGCATTCATAGACACACATGCGTGCAGAACACATACATACATCACACAGAGAAACAAAAACACAGTTTGGTTTCTGTTGCTGTGATTTAAAAAAAAAAACTGACCAAAGCCAACTCGGGGGAGGGAAGAATTAATTGACTTACATGTCCACACCACAGTCCATCACCTGGAGAAGCTGGGGCAGGAGCTCAAGTCAGGAAGCAGCAGACAGAAACTGAGGAGATTCTAAGGGATGCTGCTTACTAGCTCATCTCATTTCCAGGCTCATGTTAGTTACAATTGTATAAAGCCCAGACTCACCTGCCTAGGTATTGCTCAAGCTCTCTGGGCGGTCCTACATCAATTGGCATTTTAAGCTAATTTGCCAACAGATATTCCACAGGCAAAGCTGATAGGGCAATTCCTCCTCACTTCTCCCTTCTTCTCAGGTGATTCTGAACAGAACTCAGAACCCCCATCCACAGATAGAGAACAGATTTGCAATCAATAACCCCACCCCCTACCCTCTGACTGTGTGTGTGTGTGTGTGTGTGTGTGTGTATGTGTGTGTGTATGTGTGTGTGTTTATATAACACCTGCATAGGTCAATGTTGGGTAGCTTCTCCTAATGCTCTGCATCTTAATCTTTTTATGTTTTTATTGTTTGGGAATCTCACATCAACACTGAGTACACACGCTTCCCAGTCCTCCCAAGGGGGGGGGGGTCTTATGAAGCCCTGATACAAGGTCAGTTGTCAAACATGACTGGTCTTGCTGTGGAGCGTTTTGTTGATATTCATACACAGATTGGTATGCATAGACACATATGCAGTGTCGGTCTTCATGTAGTTTCAGCGGTGTTTAAAGTCTCCTTTGCATTGATGTCCTAGCATGAAAAGATGCTAATGCTTGGCGTACACATTTGTGTGGGTTAGTTTTTCTTAACTTGAAGGAAACCAGAGTCACCTAGCAAGAGACAGTATCAGCTGAGGAATTGCCTCCATCAGAATGGCCTGTGGGCAAGTCTGTAGGTGCACCTACTCAATTAATGATGTATGTGGGAGGGCACAGCCCATTGTGGGTGGTGCTGCTACTGGGGCAAGTAGTCCTAAGTGGTATAAGGAAGCTGAGAAAATCAAAAGGAACAAGCAAGTAAGCAGCCTTCCTTCATGTTTCTTCTTCAGTATCTGCCTCAAACGCTTGCCTCAACATCCCTCAATAAGGAACTCTTACCTAAAAGTATAAGATAAATAAACCCTTTTCTCTCCGAGTCAAATTTGCTCATGGTGTTTATCACAGGAACAGAAAGCAAACCAGAAACCAGGACAGTGGTCAATGGATTTGGATTCATAAGCAGGATATCACAGATCATGGAGCCATTGGTGGCAGGGAGATTCGGATAAGGATGACAGCTGGGCATACCAGTACAATGCGAATCTTGACCCATACCATTTGCATAACAAGAAACAAAATCAAAATCTCACCAGAGAGCTACCCTGGGCTACTACCTGATAATGTTAACTGTTGCATTATTCCACCATACACCACGCCTTCTATAGAGGTGCTGGAGAAAAAAGAATAGATGCACACACACACACACACACACACACACACACGAGTTTGAGTTTGAGAGAACTCATCTACAAGAATCTCACAAGTTTTTTGAGCAATGTGTAGTTTTAAGGGTTTCTTGGTATTCTCGATTCTTTCTGGCTATTTGGCCTTGTGTACAAGTAATGACTGAACTGCATTCCTACTTGCTTTCTGTGCCTATTACGTCATGACTATGGAGACTCACTGAGTGGTTAACATGACCGACAACACTGATGGGTCTCATTACTGCTCCCTTCATGCCAGTCTCCTCAGCACCTCTGTTGAGGGATGCCTTTATCCCTGTGTCCATAGGTCCTTTCTTATGATGTGGAAACACTGTTGAGAAGTTCTTTCAAGTAACATAAACTCTATATTAGCTATGATTGACTATTCTTCAGGGTAGACATAAAACATTATATTAGTTTCAGAGGGAATACAGGGGAAATGAGGGTAAGGAGTGTGGGTAATAGGGCTTATTTATGGATAGGACCTAATCTTTCGTCTCTGATATTATAAAACAAATGATTTGTTGAGTCCATTCTTTTCTTTTCTTTAAAAATACATTTATTTTATTATGCATGTATAAAACAAACTACATACAGCAGGGAGAACCATGTGACAATCATGAGTTCTATAAATGTTACATTCATAGTGGTTTGGCTATTTGTATTTGTCCAGCTTAAAGTAAACGTCTTTCCTGTCTTGTTGGGGCTACATCAGGGATGTCTCTCTTTTCCTTTATCTTGCATATGTAGGTAAGGAGACAGGAGCTGAAAAGAAAAGAAGGGAGACATAGTAACATAGAGGGAGGATAGAACAAAAGCTTGATGATTGAACCTACTCCTTTACTCAAGGCCTTAATTGTTACTCATAATGAAGGTTATGTGTAAGTCATTGATATAGAATTTAGTATATTGATACACAACATGGGCATGCCAAATACTTGTCAGATTTTAGCACAAGAATATATATCTTATGTAATAGATAGATATGACTCTATCGATATATGAGGTAAAATAGTTGAATAAGGTCTTCAAAAGCCTCAGAGACATACAGAATATGGCATTTAAAATTGTTTTTATAATCCTAAATTTCTTTGACAATAAGACAAGTTAACCCCTGACAACACCCAGCCGACCTCAAAGAAGATGATGAGCATCAAAGAGCCTCTTTATGGAGATGGCTTCAAATGTGGCAAACTAGCCACTGGGCAAAATGTCCTTGTTCCTGCCATAAACAAAATTCTGCCTAAAAATGGGCAGCTTAGATTCAGGCAGAGTCGAGGGCTACACTCTGCTAACACAAGGTAAGCAAGTTCTCAATAGTGCCTGCCCTGCAAATAAGTCTGGCGGAGATATTGGGCCAGAAAGCCGAAGATGAGGCTCTAACACTATAGAGAGTGTTGGGTGACTGTTCAGGCAGTAAACCGTCTAAGTCAATTTGTACATTTTGGAAGCTGCTAATCTGGACTGCTGGTTCTCTTGAGAATTTAAGATTTATTCCTTCTCAAGTCTCTGAGGGGCAATGAAGGACAGATAGTATAGTTTGACAATCAAGTTTAGTTGGTTAGGGGATAAGATATTTTTAGATCAAGATAAAGAAGTTAAGCTGAGCTGAGATAGAATAGATATTGAATTTCATTCAGAAATTTAGAGTCCATTCTTTTCTGCTGAGTGTTTAGGGTTCTCTACAGTTAATTCTCATTGTAGTTATTTGAGCTGCCATTACATATTTTCTATCAGGCTGGTGGTAATGTGGGTTTGCTATGGATGCTGCCTATTGTTGAGGAGACTTCATGATGAAAGGTTTTCCTTGTTCTGGTTAAATGGTATTTACATGATCCAGTATGCAGTAACGAAGCTTGTCACTGGACACGAAAGTGGTTCTGGAGTCTACACAAGTTCTGTGCAGTCCGGAGAACGATCTATGATAGCCATACTTTGATTTGAATGAGTGAGCTTGTTAACCATATAGCAAAGAAAAGTAAAAAAATAAATAGTGAGTAGCAGATAGTAAATTGAAGCAACAGATAGCAAAACATCATCATCCAACAGAGACACTAGAATAACCTAATTGACATAGCAAACAACGGGTGACACCATCAAGTCCTGGCCTTATAAACATCCAGTAGAAATGAATGAAATCTCTCCTGGAGCAGCTGACAGGAATTCCTGATTCAGTCTTAGAACAAAACATTTCCTCAGCTGAGGTTTTCAAATAAAATAATAAGTAAGAATAATAAAAATATGATTAAGTGGGGCACCTAAAATCATGCAGCAGAAATTACTGAGGGATCCCTTCTGAAAGCATCATGCTGGGTTTCCCATCAAGAGTATAGGGCAGAGCATTCTCTTTCCTACTGAAGGCACTTTTATATCATGGGATAGACAATAGTAGCCTTGGTTGGAAATAGTTTACATTTAACTGTTCATGGTGAAACAGTGTTATAAAACTTGGCCTGTTTTATGTTTCTCACTCTTCTGGTTTCAGCACCAGGGGGCACAACCCATCCTTGGCAATGGGTCTTGAAAGACTATGGAAATAAACCGTTGGAATTTAGGGCGAGAGAGCCTTCTTTGCTCCCAGAGTCTGCTTTCATAATGCTTATACAGTACACAAGAATGTACCAATGTAACATACATTGAAACATAGTAGACCAAGATTCCATCACAAATGTTTAATATGTATTCACCACTGTAAAATGCCATTTAAAACCATGACTATATGGCATTAATTGTATGTGATATTTTTCAGTTGTCCATTAGTGCTAAGCCACAAAAGTAGGACTCGATTAACCTTCTTTTCTTCTTTTCATTGTTTGGAAAACATGTCATATGCTACAGCTTCTTTGGTGTCTACCTCTTCTAGAAGGTCATGGTCATGTACCCATTCTGTGTACAACATATGACCTACTGGATTATGTCTCATGAATCCATCAGAACATTATGTCAATCATTAACTAGTACTAGTTATGCTTCACTGTTCTTTCCAATCATTCTATTTGGTAAGGGTCTTTGTTATGCCCATCTTTATGAGTGATGAAGATTGTAACTTGTTATCATGCTAAGGTTTCTATGGATATTTTTCCCCCATATAGAAGGTACAATAAATTCTATTTATTTTCTGCCACTGCTTTGATAAAATCATACAGATGTTTCACAATAAAACCATTGTCCAGTGGACTCTATTACCTTTTGAGTTGGTCAACTTGTCATAGACAAGATGTCATCCTTCCACATATACTTTTCTCAAAACAGGCTTGTTAATACACTATTGACAGGCCTGGAAGCTTCCAAAGAATCTACTGGGAGCTGCACAAGGTCAAAGACATTAGTCTGAGAGGCAGGATGAAACCCTGGGGTGCTGTACATATTGTATCTCAAATATATAATTTCTGTTTGATGATGCCTGGTGACTTCTTTCCTTCTTACATTGGAGGAAGTTGAATTCATGAGCAACAGGGAAAGTTCCAGTGACACAGTAGATCCAGGGATGATACCTTCTCTCTCAGCATCCAGTGGTAGGTTGGGTACTGTTGGCCAAATCAGAATACCTGGATGCTGCATGGAAACACTTCTAGACAGAACCTAATTGGTAAATAAATGCTGTTATCTTCTTTCCTTCAACAGGCTCCCAGCAGTATGGATGAGCTTTACTAACAACTGCAATTCAAAGTATCTGAGAAGCTCCCAGCATCAGGTATAGAACACGATTTAAACTTGATTTCATAAAAGTACACTCTGACCCGAGACCAAGTGATTTCTTCTTTGTATAGGGCTGATCCCAGTTCACCTTGGAAGGAATGGAGGACTGAAAGAATTAAAGGAAGTTGTCCTTAAAGGTATGTCACTCTTTGGCAGGCAGCTGGGGCTCAGTCCTCTGGGCTGTTCTGGGAGAGTGCAGAGTAAGCATCAGGGCTAGAAGAGCAGGTGCACTTATCCACCACCACCCATCTGGGAGCAGTGGCTAGGGACTGGTTTCCCAACATAGCTGGCAACAGCCCTTTGCCAACAGATCAGAAAAGCCTTCAGGCAAAAAGTAATATGTGCTTGCTATGGAGATGCAGATAAACAAGGAGTGCACAGCAGATGTGGTCAGGGCAACAGCAATATCATTATACGGCTGAACGATGTCACTGCAGATGTGTGTGGACTTGCAACTTCTCTTGGTTTATGGAATCTAGGAGTCAAGTGAGATCGCTGACTATTTACTTACATTTGTGAATTTAATAGAACAGATATTTTTTTTAAGTAATACAATAGATTGCTTTAGAGTAGTGAGAGAAAAGAAAGAAAAAAGGGCCATGGAATTTTCACCCTTGCTAATGGTCCAAAGGCAGTGTAACTATATTCATAAAAGTATTATATAAAATTAATATACTATATAAATAGTCTCATTTCGAGAAGATTCAAAATGGAAATTGCAAAAAAAAAAAAACAAAAAAACTCTAATTAAAAAACCCAGTGTTTTCCTAATGTATGGCATAGTTAAAATAAAAAAATATCAAAAGATTTACTCTTACAGTGAAGGTAAGTGATAAAAGCTTAATTAATATTTAAAGTAAAATAAAATATATTTGTGAGCTGGGCATACAGACAGAATAAAAAGATGATGGTATGAAATGATGAAAAGTTTACCAAAATGAAATGAAGGTGATTCAGCCATGGAGAATACACCTCAAGAAGTAGGAAGGGAAAAAAACAAGCAAACATACTGGAAATAAAGAAAAAAATGATGATAGTAGAAGTCAATGGAGCAAAAACAAAATTACAGAACAGAAACTTCTCCAAATTGACAAGTTCCCACCAGAAAAAAAAATCTCATAAAATTGATAGATTATGGGCATAGAAGATGAAAATAGAAATAGAATCTAAATTACCCTTGAGGAAATAGAACGTTTGTAAAGACTGTGCTAATGACCGTATCCCTATATTAGAAAAACGTTTTGCCAGGCAATATCACCAAGAAGGTAAAGGGCAACTTCACTAATGAATATTGGTACACGATCTCAGAGGATGTGGTTAGGTTGGTGGACTTTAGAAGAAGAATGAAGGTAGTCTGCAGAATCAGATTACTTTCATGGGAAAGGAGAAGTAAAGTAATAATATGTAAAGTATGCAAACAACCAAGCAGATAGCTCAGGCTCAGAAGAGTTCCCTCCTCTTGACTTCTGTTTCCTCCTTGGATGCATTAGAAGGTGGGGCAACTTGGAGATTATAAAACCTTTGAAATATTCCACTACATAATATATATCTCAAATGTGTGCGTCACCACTTAACAGGGCAAGGGCACACACCAAAACTCTAACAGTACCTATGAAAAGCATCGCAGAGATTTCTTCTCATCTCTGTGATTTTTGACATTTTCTATTTTGGGGTGAGGGTGTTAGATAGGGGCACACATTACTTCACTAGTAGATGAGAGGAACCATTTTTGATTGAGTACGTTAAAAAACATGCTAAAGTCTTCCCGCAGAAAAAGCATCGCACTTCTTCCAACATGGCCACATCTACACCAACAAGGCCACACCACCGAATAGTGCCACTCCCCCTGGGCCAACCTTTGAAACCTATGGGAGCCCAATCCATTCAAACCACCACAGAAGTTAACTTTATCTTCCTGTAGCTTTTTAACGTTAGGAATTTTTAGAAGTTTTAAAGTTTGACTCTGTTATAAGACATAGCACCAAGCACATATTGGCACTACTGTACAAATATATTTTATATCCGTTTTCTGTTCTTAATTTTCCCCTACCCTTTCATGTTTGTTTTATGTGTGGCAGATGAAAGCATAAGCAGACGCCTACTCTGAGTAAGGACCATAAGTTGCTCAGTCTTCTACTTCCACGTGTGTTTTTTTTTTTTTCAGGAGCATGCACCCAAAGGTGCTATATTTATATGGTAACAGTGTAGCAGGTGTGGTTGCTCCAGCGTCACCCCAAACATTTCAGTAGTTGTCTTAGTTACCTTTTCTATTACAGTGACAAAACACCGCAACTAAGGCAACTTATAAACGAAAGCATTTAACTTGGAGGCTCACAGTTCTAGTAGGTTAGAGTCCATGACCAGTGAGGCAGGAGACAAAAAAAAAAAAAAAAAGGCATGGTGTTGGAGCAGTAGCTGAGAGCTCATAACTGATTCACAAGCATGAGGAAAATGGCTAGGAACTGAGAATGGTGTGGGATTTCAAAACGTTTAAGTCATGGTCTCTGAGTGACAAATTTTCTCTAACAATGGCACGCCTCCGAATCATTTCATCAACTGGAAACCATATGTTCAAATCTGTAAGCCTACGGGACCCATTCTCATTCGAACCAACAAAGTAGTACATCAGGTTAGAATATAGCAATGTCTCTAGGCACTAAGAACTCTTCAACTCCATTAAACTCTTATGAGAATATTGCCGTGTATGTGGTCAGTCACTGAGTCAATCCTATGTAGCATGTGGCTTTACCCTGTTAGGAGTATTTGATTACAAATACCTGAATTACTAATGGACTGAGGATAACTTAAATTTGATGCAGGGTATTTGTAGAGCTAGGACTAAAGACCTTACTCCATAGAAGTCTCTCAAGACAAGGGACACTTTCTCTAGATTCTGTGAGGAATACTAAGAGGTTGGCTGTAACCCTTTCTGAAAAAAAAAAAAAAAAAAAAAAAAAAAAAAAAAGCAGGATTAACAACCTTTAAAATTACTCCAATAATCATAAAAGACACAACTTTTTTTTTGATACCTACTTTAAAAATGAAGGATCTTTGGGATTTATTCTGATTCTTATTATCCATCTTAAGAATTTTAACTACATGAATGCTAACACCAGGATATTTTTGCTTCTTAATCAAGGGTAGTGGAGGCATATTAAAAACAAATTATTGCCCTAACATCTTGTTCTTTTTTCCTTTGAAGGCCAAGAAAATTTCATAAACACTGTGTACTTTTCAACATTGTTGTAACAAGACAGCCCATAAAATTTCAGCTCAAATTATTTTCACTAGCCTTTAAATGTAAAATACAAAGTTGCATCTTGAGTGCCTGGGATAGTAACTTGTCCAGGGTAGAGTTATAAATGGGGGGAAATGAGGTCATTCCAGTCATATAAAGATTAGTGCTTGCTTGAATTATTTGTTCTTCTCTCAGCAACCTTTCCCCACTCTTTGCCCATGTTTTTCAATGTTATATTTGTCCTAGATTCAAATAACCATTCCTCATGAGGAGTATCAGTGAGGAATTACTATCAGTGCTACATGTTTGCTGTTTAAAAGAAAGCCATAAGGTATTAAAGGACCTGGCAGATGGTAGCTCTGGGTATTGACACAAGTCAAGTACTTTAAGTGCTGGAGAACATGATCTGTATTGACTTGACACAGAATGCCTTGATAAAGCATTGTTTATAAGCATATGATGCTTAGGTAATTATATTAGTCTTCATTGGAAAAATGACATGAATGACATGGGGATATAATATTTTTCAAAGTCCATATTCAATTTCTCTAGATTGAGTCTCTGTTTCTAGTTCCAAATGGGCATGGGATACTTTCCTATTTTTCACTAAGAACTTTGATCAATATGAAAGTTCATTTTGGACTGCTCGATTGCTGTCCACTTTCAGCACGCAGAGAACACTAGAATCCAGAACTGTGGATTTCAGCACACGTATTTTCCTTACATGCTAACATCTTAGAGTATTTTCTATTGAAAAGTAACTTCACATAAATAAGATGAATTTTCTGTCTGAATATATAATGTATGAATAGTCTTTGAAAGAGATAATATAAATAATAGATCAGCTCTCAGATATTTCTGCCATGTATTATTAATTAAAAAATAAAGATCAGGTCTACACTGAAAAATACATCATGGTATCTAGTCTTCAATATCTTTTAACAGCAAGGATTAAATTTTATGAGCAATGAAATGACCTTTGTCATATTCACATATTCATGATGGCTCAATGTCTTTGAATATTATATTACATTCCATATATATATCAGAGCTTCCATTTTCTGATAACATTCAATTTACAAACTGTTGCATGGGGAAAAAGAAATTGAGATAAAGCCCAAATCCAAACTTGTTTTCAAATTCTCCTTTTCTTACCTGTTTCGTTGTATTTTCTAGCCACGCGGAGTCACTTACATTTCTTATGGGTAAACCCTGTGACTGTGTGATGGAATATGCTTGCAATAATGCTTGTCTGCACATGTCAGATGAGTCGTTGAAGCCAACTTCATATTCTAGAAAACTAAGCAAATAATTAGGAAGAGAAATGAAGGGAGGATTCAACAGCTATGGTGAGAGAGTGGGTGCAAGTAGCTTTTAAAAGACAAAAGTTTGTGACAAGAGACGCATCTGGAAATCATAAACACACCATGGGTGAGGGAAATCCATATACACAGTGGCTGGTAGTGGATAGAGTTTGTTGATAGTGGGGTGGGGAGCTGCCTAGTGATCATGCAGCTCTTGCGGGGTCGGAAATGCCACCTTCATGCCAGGAGGAAGTTTTTCTCACCGCTAGTGACCAAGTGTGTCATGTTCACTAATTATAATGCTCAGATAACTTCACAGGGCTTCATAGTAAATTCTCCTATATCTTGGAAAACTTATAGGACTTATTTCTCAAGAAGTAGTGTTTGGAGGATCTTTATTCTTCTTTTTAGTGCCTCGTGGTTTGACTTTGTGTTTCAATTAGGGCTTAGATCTACTGTAAAAATATTACAAGATATGGTTAATTGAATGTTATCAGAAAATGCAAGCTCTGAGAGTAGTCCTCACCATAGCTGTTAAATCCTCCCTTCATTTCTCTTCCTAATTATTTGCTTAGTTTTCTAGAACATGAAGTTGGCTTCAACATCTCATCTGACATGTGCAGACAAACACTATTGCAAGCATATTCCATCACACAGTCACAGGGTTTACCCATAAGAAATGTAAGTGACTCTGCGTGGCTAGAAAATACAACGAACCAGGTAAAAAAAGGAGAATTTGAAAACAAGTTTGGATTCGGGCTTTATCTCAATTCCTTTTTCCTGGTGCAACAGTTTGTAATGAGAAGGTGAGTTGAGGGTACTGAAGAATCTAAAATTCTAACAGTTCCCATTCTGAAAGTTAAAAAAAAAAAATCTAACATAAGCAGAAAAGATCTCAAATAACAGCATGCATGCTATAACTAGTTACAAGCATTTGTCTTTACCAGTTTAAAATGTACAATATATTAGATAGTGTTAACTAGTTGGTATTGTGTTCTTTCTGAAAGATGATAAAATATTATAATTAGATGCAAATTCATAATTATAACTAAGTGGCATAGTAGAAATAAAGTTTAAAATAATTAATTCAATACATGAGTGATACTCTAATGCAAGGCAGTGCAAACTGTGATCTAAGCCAAATGTATCTGAGGCCTGGGATCCACAAAACCATCGTATATAGAAGCTTTGATAACAAGTTTGTGTTTAAAGGGTTTTTTTTGTTGTTGTTGTTGGTTTGGTTTGGTTTTCTAAGACAGGGTTTCACTGTGTAGCCTTGGCTGTCCTGGACTAACTTTGTAGACCAGGTTGGCCTCGGACTCACAGAGATCTACCTGCTTTGACCTCAAAGAGTGCTGAGTGCTGGGACTATAGGCATGCACCACCCTGCCCTACTTGTCTTTAAATTTTTAACAATGGAAGGAGGCTTTGTCACTTCCAGAAAACAGTGTCCAGAAAACCTGGTATCCAAGTTAATGAGTATGCGGTGGGGAGATAAACAAGCGTAGGGGGAGGTTATTATCAGCCAGAATGCAGGTTGGGAAGCCTGACTTGTCATGAGATCACCAGAGTAGATCTCACAGCTGCCTCTTCTGGGCAATGCTACTGTCCTGAGAAGGCATGGAAGCAAGGCCCCCCGTCCTGTCTTCACTGATGTTCAGGGGGCAGGCTTGGGCTCTCCTTCCTTTCTCCCTCCATTCCTTGGTCCAGGACCATAGCTTTGGTGTTACCTCAAGGGAATATTAGGTGTGAGACTCAAGATTTTCTTTTCTTCACAGAAAGAATTGTGTTCAGAATGCAATGGTTTCAGAGTGAGAGGGGCTCGTAGTTAAACTGTTTCACCTGGTGGCCCACAGTTATGTTCCAAAGAGGAAGCTTGTTTCATGCGCTACTGTCATTCTTTTCAACTTTGTAAAACTAGCAAGTAAAAGCTACACGTTTATGGTACACAACGTGATGTTTCAATGTATTTATATGGTGTGAGATGGCTACCACAAGGTAACATGTGACAGCTCATCTACTTATTGTTTTCTTTTGTAGTCTTAACGATTTTCAAGAGTATATAGTATTATTAAGTGGAGTTACAATCGACAGCAGATCTCTTGCATTATTCCTCTGTGTTACTGAATGTTTATATACTTTGACTAACATTCTCCAGTCACCCAAGACGTTGGTGACCACAGTTTACTTCTTCTAAGAGTCGATGAGCTTCTTCAGACAACAGTGATCATTCAGTAACTATTTTTCTCTGTCTGAGTCATTATAGGGAAACTATAGAAACTAACTTAAGTGCCTATCAATAGATGAAAAGGCACGCCAAAGAGTGTCTACACAGTGGAAAGCTATTTAGCCTTTTAAAATGTATTATCCTTTGAGGTGATTTGAATGAACTTGAAGAATATAAAACCCCCGTGTCCTTCATTCCTTCTCAGAAAATCTGAAATTAATTTTCTTTATATGGCCAATTTTGAAAGTGTATAAAATATTTTTTCATTGTTTAATCTCTTATTAGAAGTTGATGTAAGGGTTCAACTTTGAAAACTAGGATCATTGAAGTATTCATCATGCCAGTCACCTGTGTGAAAGATCATCCTGCAGTTTCCGATGGTACACAGTTTAAAGTCTCATGAAAACAAGCTATAAGGCTATACATCTTATACCTTCTTGGGTTTTGTAAGCATTTTTCTCCATGTAGAATTGATGAATCCTGTCATACAGAATCCTGGCATGAGGCTGTCATACAAGCTACTGGCATTATGGGACTGTTTCAGGTTTCTTTACATTTTTTGCTTAATATTTTTATTGAGGAAGTTGTATGGCAGAGTCTTTTTTTGTAGGCCAGTCTGGCCTGTAACTTATTATGTCGCTCCAACCTTATGGTAGCCTCAAACTCATGGCAATTCTCCTGCTGGGTATACAGGTGTGAAACACCATGCCCACAAATCTAAGAATGTTTGAGCTACGCCCTAGGGGCCATCATATCCTGCTGAGGATGAAAAGGTATAGGTAGCAAGATGTTTGTGTGGGCAAATCAATCTGAAACACGATTCTGCTAAGGCTGACTTTCAGAGACATGTACATTAGCATATGAAAGTCACCAAATATTTTTCTATCAGTGAAAACACAAAATTTGAAATCAGTTTGGCATGCTTTTACGTGCTATGTAAAATGTATGGATTTTGTGGAAAATTGGTCACATGGACATTTTTGCTATAATTTAAAAGCACCATAAGCCAGCTTGATGAGGCTACTGTCAGCCCCATGAAGCATAGGAGTGTGTACATGAGCACATCCAACAAAGCTGCAAATCTGGGAAGGTGACATGACAGAGTGAACAAGCAAGACCTTGCAGCCCACTTGAGAAAATCACCACAATGCATGTGTTACATGACCACAGTATCCTAGGAAAATCATTCACACCCAGTGCAGTTTTTTCCATTTATATCCTAATGCAAAAAAATATTTTTTTTCTCCTAGAAAAATAGACCATGGCTTTATTCACCTCGTAATGCACTCATTTGTTTCCAGAGCTGATTTTGATAGTTGCATTATTAAAGTAGTGAATAACAAAGACATACCCATCTCATGGTCTTCCCTTGCTCCAGTGTTTGCTCAATGTGGGCCCTCAGGCTAATGGGTGGTGCCTCTTATATTCAGGGTAGGTCTTCTCTCCCTTAGGTCCCTGACCTGCTGCTATTATTTATAAATGCCCACACAAACATACCTAAAATGTGCTTTACAACATTCCAAGTGTTGCTTATATAGTCACGTTGACAACCAGGATTTACCGCCATAGGAAGAGCATGGAGGGGCCACTGCTCTTCATAAAGCAAATGAAATAAATTATTGACTGTATTAATTGGAACTGTACTGAAACATGGACCAATGTAAATCATAAAAGTGGATCAGGAGCACACATTCAAGCACTATGCAGAGTGGGTGCCCTGCCCCAGTTCACTACACCTACCCTGATGGAAACTGAGCCTCACGGGAGATCCAGGTGCAGCATTTGTACTGGGCCAGCATTTCTTGTCCTCAGCACTACTAACAGTTTAAAGGTGGTGGTAACTGCTGGTGCTCTCTTGTACATTGTCAGATGCTTAATTTGTACTTTGGGCCACTAGATATTGAATACCAACAGCAGCTTTCTTTTCTAAGTTGAATCATTTGCTGCTTCCAGCTGTCAAACATGCACTGGGAAACAAATGTATCTTGACTGAGGACTGCAGCATTACACCAACCACAAAGGGTTTAATATGTAAACAGTGGCTCAGGAACTAGCTCAAGGCATAGAGTGAATATCTAGTTATGTGCACACTCTTGGCTCAATTACCAACACACACACACACACACACACACACACAGAGAGAGAGAGAGAGAGAGAGAGAGAGAGAGAGAGAGAGAGAGATCAAAATGCATATATACAAATAACACATCAGCTTTTTGTACATAGGAAGTCACCTACTAAGGTGTTATGGGAGTAGGAATAATTGTTCTGTTTATTAGCTATAAGGCCATAGTCATATTTGTTGATGTCTCTCTGCTTTTACTTCCTTATTTATAAAAGAAAGGAGTGATTGCACTTAAATTAAAGAGTTAAAGAAGATATAGCTAACCTTCTTAAAGCACATCAATCAGTTATTGCTTAGAACATAATGTTTTATTAATCATTTTAATTAATTGTTGTTACTCATTACACTTCTCTAGTATTGTCTGGCAGAGCACTCATTCTTTCTAGTCTACTTGACAGTTGCTTCTCTGTATTAATTAGAACAATGATGGCTTTCTAATGGAGTCTTCTGTAATTTCGTAAGTTTAAGCCTGGAACTTCATAATCAGTAGTCAGATGCCTCATTGTTACTGTGCTGAGCTCCTGAGGAGCTGAAAGTTCAGTTAACTAAAAAGGAATTATTTGCCAGGTATAAAGGCAATCTCTGGGATGTCATTCTTTTAGATTTACCTGATTATAACTGGTTTTGTCCTTACTTTCTTTCAGTTTTAACAAGTTGTTGTTTAATATGTTAACAATTCTGCTTGTAGTAACAATAACCCTGACCCGGCAGGAGTATCAGTAACAGGAGAGTGTGATGCTAAAGTATGTCGGATCTTCCTCAGAGTGCCAGTGTAGCCATGAGTAGTGACTTGCATGAGTGATTTTATCCACAGGCCTACGTAAATGATGGATTGGTTCTCAGGCAGGAATATGTACAAACCCATTCTGAGTGGGTGTAAATAAGCCCCTGTGGGACTCTGTAACGGAGAACACTGAAACGAACAACATGGAGATGCAAGAAAACAGAACATAAAGGTATCCCTGGCTGCTCTGCTCACACTCATCTCCTCACAGCAGTGGCAGCCATCCAGGGTAGGAAAAAGGCCACACTTACAATTATTGGCATGACGCCTTAGTGACATTTAGACGTTGAAGGTTTCTATGAAGGAAACCTGAAGAAGTTGACTCTAATGTGAGTAAGGAAACCTCACCATGACAGGATAGATAGATTTGCCAGCAAGAGCAAGGACCAGCAGACAAAATGCAAAGCATCCTTTTTCTATGCTGTTTTATCTGGGTGGCCACCAGAAGGCATTGCCCACATTCAGTGTGAATCCTCCCACTTCTAATAATCTGATCAACAACATCAGTTGTAAGAGCAGCTGGCCCTTGTGTTTTGACTGATACTAGCTGTAGGCAAGTTGACAACCAAGATCGGCATGTGGTTCCCCCCGCCCCACCCCCCCAGCTGTGTGTCACTCTTCAAAGCTTGTCAGCAAGGGAGAAGAATATGTGTCCCAGGTCCCAGTTCAGCTGTTGTCTTGTTCCTGTTCAAACTAGTCACTCCTCATGTCCTTTTACAACTGCTGTATAGACTGTGCTACCCGTTCCACAGGCCTTGTTACATACTCTTGAGTGTGGAGGGCCAGGGAGGGCATCGGCATGTATGTATGCTTACCTGTGCAAGAATACATGTGGAGGTGAGAGATGGGTATCTACCAGGCGGCCTCCTACTATATTGTTTTCTACTGTATGTTTCAGTATAGAATCTCCCACTGAGCCCTGGAATCCACCTGCCTTTGCTTCCCAATCACCTGGCTCTGGCAACACACTTCTCATTCATTTATTTAGTTTGAAAGGGTCTCACTATATAGACCTGGCTGGCCTGGAACTCACTACGTTGAATAGGCTTGCCCCAAGCTCACAGAGATCCACCTGCCTCTGGCACCATACCTCAGTACTTATAAAATACTTTGGCCAACTTTTATACGTATATTTATCTTTGTGTGTAAATATATGTATTTGGATGATCGCTGAGTCCAAAAGAGGGTAGAAGATCCCTTGGAGCTGCAATTATAGGCAATTGGGAACAACTTCCGGTGGGTGCTGGACACCTCACTTGATTCCATGAAAAGAAGAGCAAGTGCTCATGAGACACTGGGGTATCCATCCAGCTCCTCCATCTACCATAGTCCATCACATTTTACATGGAATGAATGAACTAATAGACAAACGAATTGCCCTGCTAGGAAAGGAAGTGCTATCATCTAAGACTGTGGATAGGTTCTTTGGTTAAGGTAAAACTGATGCTTATGTCACATGAGGGGTGACTCCAGCATTGGCAGGAAACACATTTTGAATCACTGATAACAAATATATGAAAATTGTTGGGAATATTGCATTAAAAACTAGTAGCAATGATTAATAAAAAAGAGGCCATGGATTTGAAAGAGAACAAGGAGGGACACGTGGGAGGATTTGAAGGGAGGAAAGGGAAGGCGCAATGGCATTATTATATTAGAATCTCAAAAACAAAGGCTATAACAACAACAACGAGAAAAGAATAGGACAAAGCAACAAAGGAACTGGTTCTCTCCCAAATGCATCCCAAGCTTCCCACAAGGTGTAGAATGAAGCAGGAGACAATGCTCATATTATCTGACTAGTACTTGGTCTTTCCACATTCTATATGTGGATAATATTAGGGAATAAAAAGTCTAAATTTCAAGATTGAATGGATCTTAGTTGGATCAAAACACCAGAAGTATGAGATTAAAATTTAAAAATCCCAGTATTTTTGCCTCATGGGTCTTCAAGAACAATGGGTGTTTTAGAATGTGGTAAAGACTAATATTGGCCTTTTGCCTTACCTCATCAAAAATCATCTTCCATCCAGGCACTGGCATTTATGAAAGATGTCCCTGGACCACAAGCACATCAGCATACTATAGTTTTAAAATCTCTGAATGTGCAGTTTGTACTAATTTTATAGCCTGCCACATTGCTGACTGTGTGAGTCCCTCTAGATACTATAAAACACATAGCTGTTTTATTTACTTAGATGGAAGTTGTCTCGACTAGACAAAGCTGGAGAAAATACTTAGGAACAGCTAAGAAACCACTGAAGTGCAGTGGTAAGGCAGCTGCGGGTCATTACTGTAATCAGCTACGGGTACCATGGTTTGACCTTTCTGCTCTTCTTGAAGGGAATGGCTCGTTCCTTCCTGGTTGCAAGGCAGCTGCAGCAATTTGTAGCATCAGTTCTTTGCACAGTGGTTGCTTAAGGCCAGAACTCAAGGGATGCTTTTCTTAGTTCCTTTTGAAGAGTAAAGAAAACCTCCCAAAATTCTAACAATTTTCATTTTACATTCCATGAGACAGCACCCCATTCCATTCACATCTGTATCCCCAAAGCAGTACCTGGAAAGAAAAAAAGGATGATTGTGGAATTACTATTAACTGCTAGGCCAACATAGATTCATATTTTTAATACTGGTTTGAAGACCTCAAGTTTGAACTGTTAAAAGAAATTTAATGTTACATGCTTATAAAATGACTAAACGCTAGTCATTTTACTACTATGTTGTTTTGGAACAATGACATAATGTTTGCGTTCCAAAATGTATTTTCTCCCAAACTCCAAAAATTCATTCACACACACACACACACTACACACACTACACATACCACATACAGCCTACACATGCATACTACATATACACCACAAACACACACACACACACACACACACACACACACACACACACACGCAATACACATTGCCACTTCAGCTTCAAATGCCACTGAAAAACATCAGTCCCGCTGACTGATGTTATTTGCAAGTATGTGACGACAACAAACTTTTTACAGTTACAATTTTCTTAAAACAAAACCAGCGGTAGCTATTTCAAATGGTATGAACTTATTATAAATGTGTCTATCAAAGGAGAAAAGGCAAAGGCTTAGCTATGCGCATATTGGATGGAGATATGAGTGTAACTAGTGCATTAGCAATACAAGCAGATTAAGGTTATCCTGCAAAATGCCCCCAGCTGATCAATGATATGGCAGCATGCACAAGCCACTGATGTCATCCATATTTGATGGACACAGGCCACAACAATGACACTTAGGTTTGTAAGTTCCCAACTGTTTTTCTGGGAGAGTCCCTCTTACCATTTACTGACAAGTAAATACAAATTTGATAAGCTTCTAAAGAGAGACTTTTTCCAAGGACAGGAACAACGTATGGTGGATTTTCATAGAATATGACAGTTACTGATACATGTCCCCGAGCTATCTGAGTAGATCAGAGGTGAAATCAGTTACACATAATTCTTAACTGAGAGTTATGGTACAGAACTAAATAAGTGATACTTTTTCAGCAGTCAGGCATTATAGAAATGACTGTAGACTGAGCCACGGATGCATGCTCATGCAGTACTTGCTACATGCTGTGTGTAACTTGTAGATCATGATGTTTCCATGTACTTGCTCATTTTATTTTGCAGTAAGTGTCTGAGGTGGGCAATATTGCTCTGCTTTTTTTTCCAAATGAGGAACTGGGACAGAGAGAGTAATTAAATTGCCCAAGGTCAAAATGTTAGTAAGTAACAGACCCAGGAAAATTCCATAACCACATTTTTTTCATCTAATTATCTCGATGTCTGTTTCACAAATAGTTTTCTTGGTGCACAATCCAGGATATAATATCATTCAAATCAAGTTAAACTCACGCTTTATAGAAATTTTATAGTTTTCTGAGATAAACACATTGCAAAATGCCATGCTATCTGATAAAACTGAAATTATTTTTGTATTTTTTTTTTTCAGAGTGATCTGGACATCCAGAAAGGGTTGTCAATGTAAAAGTGAGCATTCCTGGATGCAAAACAATAAATGAGTATTCTCAGAAGCCACAAAGCAAATATTTCTGACTTTAATAATGGCAGGCATTGATTTGAATGAACAGACTCACAGGTAGCAGTAACGGACTTACATACACACAGACGTAAGTCAAAATGTATTCGCAAATGTACAGACTCTATTGTAGATATAGCACAGTTTCTTTGAGAACACATGAGTATGTGTGCTATGGGAAAGCTAGTGCAGAAGGGCGGCGGTCCCACAGCTTTTTCCATGAGGGAAAATATGTTTAGGATTTTGATTACAGAATAATGAAATCCAAATAACAGCAACGCATGCTTCCTAGGCATCCTTGCTGACAGACTCCTAGGAAAGACTAGAGAAGAATGAAGAACATCCAGGAATTATAAGGAAGAGCCTCAGCCAGAGGTTGAAAGCTCTGAGTGGAATTTTTCCTGATGCTCTACAACAGAGAGATTAACTTCATAATTTGAGATATATATATATATATATACATATATATATATATATATATATATATATATATATATATACACACACACCTCATACTCTCTTACTGGTGATATATATTAAAAGTTAAAAAATGGTGAAAAATCACAGAACACACAACACACACACACACACACACACACACGGCCCATAAAACAAACAAATAAAATCATATATAAACATACAAAATAGGAAGAAAATATATATGTGCAAAAGACCAGTGAGACAAAAGATGCCCAAGCAAAATAATATGAGACAAAAAATATTTTCAAAAACACCATTGACTTTGTTTTGTGTTGCCAGACATGGGGCCTTTAAGTGTAGCTTATATCCCCAGCGACACTCCATTGGAGAAAACTAATTTTTCTCTTTGCAAGCCTTTGTCAGTTGGAGACAGCTTCTTAGTTAGGGATGGGAGTTCATGTCCATTTTTCCCTCTTAGCACTATGATCCTGTCTGGCTTGAACCTGTGCAAGCCCTGTACATGTGGCCATAGTCTCCTTGAGTTCATCTGTGCTCCAGTCCTATTTTGTCTGGAAGACACCCTTTCCTTGGTTCCATCCGTCCCCTCTGGCTCTTATAATTTTTTCTTTATATATATATATTTTTTTAAATTTTATTTTATTCTTTTTTCTTTTTACTGTTGCTTTCTTTTTAAATTTTATTTTATTAATTTATTCATATTACATCTCAATGGTTATCCCCTCCCTTGTATCCTCTCATTCCTCCCTCCCTCCCATTTTCCCCTTACTCCTTTCCCCTATGACTGTGACTAAGGGGGACTTCCTCCCCCTGTATATGCTCATAGGGTATCAAGTCTCTTCTTGGTAGCCTGCTATCCTTCCTCTGAGTGCCACCAGGTCTCCCCATTCTTTTCATCTCCTCTTCTGCATAGCTCCTTGGGTCCTGAGAAAAGAAATTTGATGAAGAGATCCAAAGTCCAGCTGTGAGTCTTAGTTACTGTTCTATTGCTGTGAAGAGACACCATAACCATGGCAACTCATAAACGGGTGAGGGGATTAGCTCATAGTTTTACAGGGTTAGTCCATAACCATCATTGTGGGAAGCAGATAGGAATGGATCTGGGGCAGTAGCTGAGAGTATCTTAGCCCCAGGCAGCAAAAAGAGAGACTGGGCCCATTTCCAGTGACACACCTCCTCGCACAAGGCCACACCTCCTAAGCTTCCCAAGCACTTCTACTACCGTGTGGCTGAGCATCCAAATAAATGAGCCTAGTGAAGCCATTCTCATTAAAAGCACCCACCACAGGGTCTCTGTATTAGTCCCCATCTACTGCAAGAGGAAACATCTCTGATGGTGGATGAGTGAGACACTTATCTTAAGTAAAGCAGAATGTTGTTAGGAGTTATTTTGTTGCTATACTCTTAAAGTAAAACAGCAGTATTTGGTTTCCTGTAGACTCATGGCCTATCTAGTCTTAGGGTCTTGGCCACCCAAGCAGTGGCAGACATAGATTCCATCTCATGAAATTGGTTTAAATTCAATCCAATAATTGTTGGCCACTCCCATGACATTTGTGCCACTATTGTATAAGAGCATCCTGCAGGCAGGTCACCACTGTAGAGTACGTGGTTCATAGTTTGGTTAGTGAGGAATTTTCTCCTCTGACAGTGTATACTGTACTTTATGGTACAATGAACACTACTCAGTAGAGATGAAGGTTCCAGGAAGGCACCAGCTCAAATTCTCTGTTCAATGAGATATGCAAATGTTGTCTTCAGCTATAGGGCATTACTATATGTTTGTAGAGAGTAAAGAATAATCAAAAAACTTTCTATTGTGTAAATATAACATGCTTTCTTTATCCATGCTTCTGTTGATGGATATCTAGGCTGTTTTCAATTTCTGGCTATTATGAGTAGAGCAGCAACAAACATCGATGAGTAAGTATCTCTGTATTAAGATGTAGAGTCATTCAGGTATATGCCCAAGGGTGGTGTCTTTTGCCTTCCAAATTCTTTTCAGTTTCATGAGGTCCCATTTATTAATTGTTGGTCTTATTGCCTATGCTATTGGTGTCCTATTCAGAAAGTCTTTTTCTGTACCAGTGAGTTCAAGACTACTTCTACTTTCTTAATTACTAAAGGCTTCTTGAGTCACCACCCCAAGTGGAAGAGTATCTGTGCATATATATATATATATATGTATGTATATGGAAACATGGTCATAAAACTTCAATAATATTTTGTGTGGCCATAGCATATTATCTAGACTACTTAATTCATAGCCAGTGTTCAACTTTTCCTAAAAGCATAGAATCTGAAACAGAATACATTCTCATCTAGTTTTTCTGGGGATTAAAGATACCTCTTTTGTCTAAAAATTTCAATGTGAAGTAGAGATGCAGGGAACACTAAATTAATGGCACAAAGGTTTTCATTCATTATATATATCACAGGGCATATGTCTGCTTCTTTTACCTCTCTATGTCTCAGAATTCTGCAGAAAATATATAAGCTACCTGCTTTCCTCTCACAGCTCTATCCACAGGACTATGTTTACTGTTACCGTGTGGAGTAATGGAAGGAGCTTATTTGGAAACAGTTCTACAGAACTCTTGTTCCTGCATCTATTTTAAGTATACCATAGAGGATACTATTTATTATTCACAACAATGTCCTCTTTATGAAGACTCTCAAGAGAAATCTTAGGCTGTTGTTAGGAGCAAGAACTGATACCTGCTACTGCCCCTGGGAAAAAAAAATGCTGTTGTATAAGCAACAAGGTCTCTTTCTGTAGGTAGATTTTAGAATTTAGAGCAAAGTTTTAGACTAATTTAGCTTGTGTATAAGCTCTTAAAATTTTTATTATATTCTTTTTCTTTTCTTCCACCCTGGTGTTTCATTAATCTTGATGCATTTTAATGTCTTCCTCCATTCCTATTTTATGTATTCGCTTTAAATCACGATCCTGCTTTCGAGGGAAGTTGGTGATGAATATCAGTTGTCTTATTTTAAACATTGTTTTATCAACATTCAATGGCTAACCACTTTTTCCTTTAAGGAATATGATACATGCTATACTCTTTCAATTACCAAAATAATAATTTAATTTAGGTATCTTATATGAATATCCCTACCATGTGAAAATGGAGTATCATAGATGCAGTGACTTACCCAAAGATGCTTAACTAGATTTTTTTATTCACTCATTTTAGCCTTTTTGGTTGTCTGGACAATATTTCTTATGAAGACTGAATTGCAATGTTCAAATGTAAAGAAATGTGGGTTATTTCATAAACATTGTTGACTAGGCAGCTAACTAGAAAGTTGAAAAATTATGGAACTTTATTTTATGGAAGTTTAAAAAAGAAACCCAAAAATCTTATAAGGTTAATTGTTAATTAAGTTAAAGCCTTAAATTTTAAAACTTAAATTTAAAGTATATCTGAATAAAGTATAAGAAAACTATTACAGACTATCTAAGCAGCTCTAGTCTTCTCAAATATGTGGAGATCCCCATATTACCAAGAAGAAGAAATAGAGATGTTTGACTCTGCTAGACAGAAAAATGCATATGAAGAAATGCATAAGAAATCTTAAGAGGAAAAATAAAAATAAACTCATTTAAAACCTTTGCAAATAGATGGAAGAGAGCTGAAAATTCACATTTTCCTTCAAATTGATGAGAAAAAAAAACCATG
Organism: Acomys russatus; assembly: GCF_903995435.1. NCBI lineage: Eukaryota > Metazoa > Chordata > Mammalia > Rodentia > Muridae > Acomys > Acomys russatus. Next base: position 37,556,039 of record NC_067159.1, read on the forward strand.
ATTGATCATTCTAAGGAAAACAAAACAGGAATTCACGAACGCGGAACAGCAACAGAATCCAATGGAAATGTGATCTATTGGAATAGGGATCAGAAACACAAATAAAGACGAGGCACCTTGCCCCATTTAGGTTGGTGAGGGATAAACTGCATGGCTGCATGCTGGCAGGGAGGTGAGCTCTTTGCTTTCTATGTATGAGGGTGCTAAGTGATATGACATTTTGAAGTGTATCCTAAACTAACTTTTGAAAATCACTCAACCACTGAATAAGCAGCTTCCCTTTAGAAGCTGTCCTCACAAGAGGGAAATACGTTTAAGGCCATTTACACAATGTATTCTGTTTATGTATGAGAGAACTTGATAATGCAGGAATGTGTAAACATAAATCATTCCTAAGCTGGAAGGATGGTCATGACGTAAGATCCAATAAGAACGTCATTTACTTTCATAAATACAGGTTTGTATTGTAGTTTGAACAGTGTGCTATAAGTGTGGAAAAACTGGAAAACTGGCTTCTGAAAGTCCTATAGTAATTACTCTGCTTGGGGAAGACCAGAGAGCGAGAAAGAGGCAGTTTGTCCTTTGCACTTATTTTTAAACCATTTTGTTAAGATCTAGGTTAGGTGAGAGGTTGTGCACTTGTATTTAATACAGTTTGGAAATGAAGACTCAGAAAAACAGTCACAATACTCTGTGCCATAAACTGAGTTCACACCTCCAGAACATAAACCTAGGTCACACCTCCAGAACAAAAATCCAAGCCAAGCAAAAGTTTTTTTCCTCTCATCTTTAAGATTATTAGGCTTGACTTCCTGTTACTTTGTCTAGACGTTGGGAGATTATCAGTGCTGCTCCTTTTATGTTTATGAAGAGATTTTATTATTCTCAAAAAACAAAACAAAAAAAAAAAAACCAACAACGACAACAACAAAACTAGAAACGAATGCAGTTCGGGAGACAATCTTTTGAATGGGGATGTTACGTGGGAAAGAGGAAACTGCCAATGCTTTACAAGAAAAAGTGACAATGATAAAATCTGTACAGATCAGACATCTAACAGCAGACACCCTTCATAATTCAGGAGGTTTCCCTCTTATTTTACAAAGGTAATAAGATATATTCAGAAGCTGTATGCGAAGCTCAAGGGCCACACACCAAAGTCCTACCTGCATTTCAGAAAGGAAAACACAGCAGTACACAACACCACACAAAACTTTTCATACTGAGAAGACTACATCAGTTTAGAGTGTTTGACTTCAAAATCATTTTATTGAACACTATGCAGATTTTTTAGCATTTTCTAACTTTGGGGTTTTTTATTTTAAAATTGAAAACCATGTGTTTACAGAGAAAGGGTGATTATGATTATGAAGAGGCTGGTGATGATAAAATAAGAAGAGAAAGAAGCTAGGCTTGAGGACCTATACCTATAATAACTGCACTTCAAATACTGAAGAGAGAAACCTGTTGTGAATTGAAGGCTAGCCTGGGATACAAAGTATGACCTTGCCTCAACAAGCAAAATGAAGGAAAGAAGAGAAGTTAAGGGGGGAATGGAAAGGACAACGCAGAAAAATGAAACCTAGGCTGGTGGGGCGCTCAAGGGGATGGGGTGTGCTTTGGAGCTCCCTGGGGTGACACTGTTACTCTGTGGAGTGAAATATGGTTTGCAGTTAAGGAATGCCTTCTAGAAATATAGAATGACCTGATAGAATCTGGCAAAATGGAACAGAGACACCAGCCACAGGAGTTAGGCACAGTCAGGGGACATCTGCAGGAATGTGCACGTGAGATTAACAGGCTCTGGCGTGAGATGATGGGGCTGGAAATTGAGAGAAATTGGGAATTAGCAGAGTTTCCTCATAGTGCTTCAACATGTTGCTGTATTGAAGTGGTATTGCCATGGTTTGCCACGGTTGCCACGGTTTGCCATGGTTTGCCATGATTTGCCACGGTTTGCCACAGTTTGCCACAGTTTGCCATGGTTTGCCACGGTTCAGATTGATGTCAAAGTCGGGAGTGCTTTCTAATCTGGCAGTGGCTGTATTTCAGTGCTGTGTGGCAGTTTCTCATCTTAATTAGCCTCTGAGTTGAGGACAGCTTGGCTGATACTCACCCAGGAGGCTCGTGGGCAACCCACTTACACCTCTGCATCCCAACGGATGCCGCTCACAGACGGCCAATTTCCCCCACAGATAATTTCCATCATTGGCGAACAAAGTCCAGGGATGTTATTATGAAACCTTGTCCTGAAGCAACTTCCTCAGAAGCCCAGTTAAGTGCAAACTCTGTTAGTAAAGCTTCAGATCTTGCCTCAGAGGGCTCCTTCTACCAAACAGCTCTCTTATCCTTACAAAGGAGCAACGGAAACACCCTCTAATATAATAAACGAGGTTCTAAGACTGCTTTTCTTTTTATCCCTTTTAAGATATTTTCCTTTGCCTGCGTCTCCTTTGAATCAACAATATAAAAGCAAGTCAATGCTCCTCAGCTGACACTCAGTACACCCCACACTGGTCACTTGGGAGATGGCTGCGCACACATACTACACACAACAGGGAAACTGAGCATAAAGTGTGACCTGTCCAAAGAAAATACTGAAGAGGCCAGACTGACACTTCCTGATGAAGCTTCCAAACCTGTCCTTTAGCTCAGCATCACTTTAGTATGTGACTTGGTGCTTGATCAAGTTTTGGGAAAAGCTTAGCGATTGAGCACTCAATCTAGAAGCAGGGGCTGCCATGCAGACACTTTAGCTATTACTCATTTTCTTTCAGTCTAAGTCTTTCCAGATGCTTAGAATATTGTGGATTTTCCCCTGTATTTCAAAACATCCAAAAAAGACTTTATAAAGTTACAACAAAATGCAATTTACGTAGAAGCATAGTAGCATCAGCTATATAATTTAAGCTAATCTTTAAGAATGTTTGTTTTTAAGGACTAATTCAGTGACTAGACAGAATCTATCATCTTTTCAACCTGTGTTGAGACAATTCTAGTGTTCAGACCTCTCTGATCTGTCTCAAAGTGTTTGAAAGGCTGAAAGCAGTGAAACAATGACAATTTTGCTTGTAATTTATCTTATTATCAAACATAGGTTTTACTTCAGACAATACATTCTGCTTACAACATTCCCTCTGCTTACTTCTCTCTGTTCCTCAGCACCTCTCCCATTCATACTCACACACTTTCTGTCTCTCATTGGAAAACAAACAGGAATCTGTGGAATATCTAAAGAATAATAATGAAATAAAACAAAAAATAGAAATAGGACAAAACATACAATAAGAAAATGAGTTAAGGAAAAACCCCAAGAAATGCATGTACATGTAGAGATACACATTCACACAGGATACACACAGAGAGATACCCATACAGGAATCCCAAAAAACACAAAACTGGAAGTCAAAATACATACACAAAGGACCTGTAATATAATTTTTAAAATGGAGAAATTTACCTGGTACTCAACTGTACATTTCATCCCTACTGGGTAATGTTTGTAGTGATAGATGAATCTATGCATGCTACTGGAAGAGAAAAGTGATCTTCAATTGCACACAGCTGTGAACCCTGCATGCTACAATCATAGCCTGCCTGGTGATATCTGTCCATGGGTGCAACAATGGCACACTCGTTATAGAAGTAATCACCTACTTTTTAAAAGGTACTAGATTAAGGCCTGCTTAATGTAACGAAGCCTGTACTTGACATTGTCAGTGAGGCCAAGAACCTGTGGCTAGATAGGTCAAGACCATTAAGGGAAAGGCTACTACAATTATTCTGATAAATGTATGCAGCAACAAAATGGATCCTAGTGACATATGACTCTACTCGTAAAGCAGTCCATCATTCACTATTTATCAAAGAAGCATATTCTTGCAGTATGTGGCAGCTAACACAAAGACTTAGGGGTCTCGTCTATCCATGGGATGTCTATATCATACCCCTCCCCTCGGAGCTCAAGGATTCCCCTCAAGGATCTATGTGGAAATGAAAACAGAAAGACTATGAGAGTGTGGTAGATGGCTACAGGAAAACAGTATTTTCCAGACCCAACCGGGTGGATACATATACGAACTCATAGCAAGTGAGGTGGCATGCATGAGTATACCTACACAAGCTCAAGCTGGATAAAATGCCAGCATGAAGGAAGGGAGATGGGCCCAGAGCCCCACTCCTAGCTGAGGCACTGCACTTCTGAACTTTGATTGTTTCTGAGAGAACACAAGTCAGTTTTCTTCAAATGAGTGACATCTAGTACATGACCTTACTCCAGGGCAGGCTTCATGCTCAGAAATAGCTGGCCAATTCAAACTAGACTTGAAGGACTGACTCTCTCTCTCTCTCTCTCTCTCTCTCTCTCTCTCTCTCTCTCTCTCTCTCTCTCTCTCTCTCTCTGTGTGTGTGTGTGTGTGTGTGTTTGTGTGTGTCTGTGTGTGTGTGTGTGTGTGTGTGTGTGTGTCTGTGTGTTGTGAAAGAGCGAGGGAATATATGGAGTTGGATGGGCTGAGAGGCTGTGGAGTATCTGGGATGATTGAGGAGAGAGGAATGAGAATGATCAAAGCATATTGTATTCAATCTTCAAAGAATTGAAAAATAAAACAGTATTTTTAAAGCTATATATGTGTTTGTAAACTTGTAATTCTTGCACTTGGGGGACAGACACAGATAAATTTCTGGGGCTTATTGCTTAGCCAGACTAGCCTACTTGGCAAGTTTCAGGCCACTGAGTGACCCTGTGTCAAAGAAAAAAAAAAAAGACAAGGATAGAAACTGAAGAATGGTGTCCAAGATTGTTCTTCTGCCCTTAACATGCACACACTTGCAAAAAAGGAACTGTGTACCCCGACACATGTATACCTGCACATGCATGAACTATACATGAGTGGACACACAACACACACACACACACACACACACACATACACACACACACCACACGCACATATTCATATCACCCCACCCCACAAAACTTGTTTCATAAATGTCTGGAAAATGGAAATGGAAAATCTCTACTTTATGTCTCTGGATTTCTCAAAACATCTTTGTTTGAGAGGGACCCCTGGGCCCAAATCTGCCCATCATAATGTTCTACTTGTAGGTTTCTAGGACTTTCTGGATCCTTCTACTTTACTATTCTCCCATGCTTCTCTTATCTAGAGTCCCAATAGCATGTCCTCCCCTCTGTCCTAGTTTCCTGGTAAGTGAAGGCTTTCGTGGGACATGCTCCTTGGGCTAGTATGCAGATATAAGTGAGTATATGCCATTTGAGTCTTTCTGCTTCTGGGTTAACTCACTCATTATGATCATTTCTAGCTCAATCCCTTTATCCACAAATTTCGGGAATTCCTTGTTTTTAATAGCTGAGTAGTATTTCATAGTGTATATGTACCACAGTTTCCTTATCCATTCTTCTACTGATGGACACTTAGGCTGTTTCCATGTTCTGGCTATTATGAATAAGGCTGCTTTGAACATGGTTGAGCAAAGTTTCTTGTTGTGTGCTGGAGCATCTTCTGGGTATATTCCAAGGAGTGGAATAGCTGGGTCTTGAGGAAGCCCTATTCCCAGTTTTCTGAGATAGCACCAGATAGATTTCCAAAGTGGCTATACTAGTTTGCATTCCCACCAGCAATGAAGGAGTGTTCCTCTCTCCCCACATCCTCGCCAGCATGTGGTGTTGCTTGAATTTTTGATCTTAGCCATTCTGATGGGTGTAAGATGGAATCTCAGAGTTGTTTTGATTTGCATTTCCCTGATGACTAAGGAGGTTGAGCATTTCTTACAGGCGGTAAGCTTTAAACCCCTACCCAGATCTAGCCAATGGTCAGAACATTCTCCACAGTTGAGTGGAGGGTGGGATATGACTTTCTCACGTACTCTGGTGCCTCACATTTGACCATGTCCCCTGGAGGGGGAGACCTGGTGGCACTCAGAGGAAGGACAGCAGGTTACCAAGAAGAGATTTGATACCCTATGAGTATATACAGGGGGAGGTAATCTCCCTCAGGAACAGTCATTGGGGAGGGGAATAAGGGGAAAATGGGAGGGAGGGAAGAATGGGAGGATACAAGGGATGGGATAACCATTGAGATGTAACAAGAATAAATTAATTTAAAAAAAAGAGAAAAAACCAAACATTTTTGTTCCCTCCCTCTTCAGCACACTTTTATTTTGCACAGAGTAGCTTCTCATTCCATGTGACAGAGGATAATGGATACCAAGTCCTCTAAACAAGTGGGAGTAAGGTTGAGTTGGTCATTATACTCAAAACTTATGGAAAAAATGGGACTACAGCTCAGCAGTACAGCATGTGCTTACCATGCATGATATTTTGATTTTAATCCACAGGACTACAAATAAATAATCAATAAAATTTTGTGTATAATTAACTGGCTTACATCAGTCTCTACCTTATAACTAATGGGCTACGAACTATAATCACAAACCTACTAACATATATGGAATGTGAAAGCGGGCATCACTTAGAATGTCATATTGAATGTTATTAACTATCATTTAATATGATGTTCTAAGTGAATGAATAAATAAAATGAGCCAATTCATTCTCTGTAGACAAACACATCCTGCTTCCAGTGCAAGCAGTTCCAAGGATTCCCTCACCTAATGTTATATAGTGACACTCAAGATGGCCAACAATATACAAAATTCAATACCATTGAATTTAAAAATAACCTTATTTGTGAGTAACAATTAGTGCCTTAAATAGGCCATTTTTTAATTCAGTGATATTGAATTTTGTATATTGATACAAATCATGCTCATGTCAAAAACTAGTCTAAGTTTATCACAAGAATATATATATACTCTAGGTCTAATAGATAGATGTGATTCTAGAGATAAAAGATGGAGAATAGTTAAATAGGGTCTTCAAAACCCTCAGAGACCCACAGACTATGGCATTTCAAGATGTTTTTATTATTCTAAAGGTTCTCTAACAACAAGGCAACATCCAGCCTGTCTCAAAGAAGATGATGAGCATCAAAGAACCTTCTTATGGAGTTGGCTTCAAATGTGGCAAACAAGCCACCGGTCAAAATGTCCTCTTCTCTGCCACAGACAGAATTCTGCCTAAAAATGGGAAAGCTTTGGTGCAGGCAGAGTCGACAGCCAGACTCTGCCACGACAGGGTAAGCAAGTCCTCAATAGCTCCTGCCTCGCAAATATGTCTGTCAGATATATTGGGCCAGAAGGCTGAAGATGATGCTCCAACTTTATAGAGAGTTATGGGTGACTGTTCAGGCAGTAAAGTGTCTCAGCCAGTTTTTTTCATTTTGGAAGCTGCCAGCCTGCACTCCGGGTTCACTCAGGTATTTAAGTTTTATCCCTTTTCAAGTCTCTGATGGGGTTGAAGACCAGATAGTTTAGTCATACAATTAAGCTTAGTTGATTAGGGGTTAAGATGTTTTTAGATAAAGATAGATGTTTTAAGTTAATAGACATGAGATATGATAGATATTAATCTCCATTCAGAAATTTAGACCCAACAAGATAAGAAAGATGTTTACTTCAAGATTGCCAAATACAAATAGCCAAATCACTATGAATGTATCATTTATATAATTCCTGATTGTCTTGTGATTCTTCCTGCTGTATGTAGCTTATTTTACTCATGTGCAATAATATAAATGTATATGTTAAAAAAGAAACATAATAAAATGTTTTAAAAGATGGTCAACAATGAAACCCATACCTGGCAATCAGGCTTTTTATCATCCTTATCCTTGGATATAGGCAGAAAATGGTGACTTCTGAAAACTGGCAGCAACCAAAGTGGGTCTACAACTTCCATAATGAGATCACAAATGTTTGTAATATCCATCTTAACAAAAGACTCTCCTGTTTCCTTGATTCACACAATTTAGTGGTTCAACTTGATATGTCTTTAGAGGGATTCTTTTTTCACCTTTAAATGATACAGCTCAGTCAACATTGGCTTTAAAATAGTTAATTTCATTCCCGTATATTTGTCAAACACAATGATGGATTTCATAAAGACATTTTGTGTTTGTGTCTGACCACATTGGCCACCTTTACTCATTCTTTTCACCTTCCTCTACCCTCCCCATTGTCATATTAAAAAAAAAAACATGTACTATTTGTTTTTCTGAGTCTGACTTATTTCCCTTATAAGATTTTTTTCTGGTCTTACATATTTTCTTGCACGTGACATAATTACATTCATCCTCATGGCTAGTAGTACTTATGTAGGCACTAGTAGTACTTATGTAGGCACAGGAGTTAGCTCCTTCATCCCTTCATTCTACTTACAGGTGCTATCGTAAATGGTGCTGCCATGTGTACGGTGATGCAGGTGTCTCCATAGTACTCTAGCTTAAAATTTTTGAGGCATAAGTTAGGACCGTTATAGCCACATTGAATAGGAGTTCAAGTGTTAATTTTGGGGAAACTTCAATACTGATTTTCATAGTGTCTGGACTTTCTCACTTCCCCACCAACGTGTCCGAGCGTCCCCTTTTTCTACATTTTCCTTCATAATTCTTGTTATTTGCTTTATTCATGATAATTACACTAATTGGAGTAGATGGACTTTCAATGTCTATTTTATTTGTATTTCCACAATGATAAGCATTCTTTTTATGCTTATAACCCATCTCTATCTTTTGAGAATGGTCGATTCCATTATCCCATTTACTGACTGGATAATTTTCTTAGTACTTAGGCTTTTTACACATTCTCTGTATGCTTTACATATTAATCATCCATCAGATGTTTTGCTAAGAAAAAAAATTCTTCCTTCTATAGGCCATCTGTATTTGGTTAATTAATTCATTAGATGTATAGAATCTTTCTAATTGTATGAAATTCAATTCGTCACTTCTGGGATTCTTTTCGGAATATTAGAATTTTCTTGAGACTGTCCTTGTCTATGAATATGTCTTATTTTGTTATCTCTGTGTATGCCTACATGAGTTTCAGAGATTCTACAATAAGATCTTTGATCCATTTGGAACTGAGTTTTATATATGGTGAGAGAGAGATCTAGTTCACCCTCCTACATATGGATGTATAGTTTTCCCTGCAACATTTATTAAAGTGGGTGTACTTTTGGCTTCTTTTTTTTTTTTTTTCTAATTTAGGTGGCTGTATCTATCTGTGAGGGTTTATTTTGGAGTCATCTGTTTATTTGATCTATGCATCTGTTGTTGTGACAGCAAAATACTGTTTTCCTTATTATGGCTCTGTAGTATAAGTTGGAATCAATCAGGCATTGTAATATCTTCCTGTTTGTTCTTTTGCCTATAATTGCTTAGGTTATTTGGAGTCTTTGTGGAGTCCACACAAATTTCAGGATTGTTCTATTTTTATGAGAAATGCCATTGGAATAATCAGGGATTATATTGAATATATAGATTCCGTTTGGTAAATGCATTTGCCATAGTTCTCTGGAGTCACAGAGCTTATGAAATGAATATATGTAGATATAGATATACATATTGATATAGATATGTGGGGAATTTTTGGAATGGTTTACAAGCTGTAGTCCAGATAATTCAACAATGACTAGCTGTGAATAGAAAGTCCAAGCATTTTGTAGATGCTCAGTCACACAAGGCTGGGTGTCTTAGCTGGTCTTCTCTATATGCTGCAATCCCAAAGAAGTAGGCTCAAACCAGTAAAGGAATGGATGTGCAAACAAGGCAAGAACAAACAGGCAAAGAGAAAGTTTCCTTCTATATCCATAGATAGACTTCCAGCAAAAGACATGGCCTATATTAAAGCTATGTCTTCCCACTTCAAGATTTACATTAAAGGTCTGTGTCTTCCAGCCTTAAGACTGGCTCAAGATGTGTGACTTCCCACCTCAAAGGTCCAGATATGAAGTAGATTCACCTATTTCAAAACGAGCATAAAATCTCTCACTGGCGTTCGCGTTCACTCCACATCTGGATTGTAGTCCTTTACAGATATAGTCAAGTTGACAACCGAGAACAGCCACCACAGCACTACAAACATTTCCATGGTATTAATTCTTCCTACTAGTAAGTATAGAATGCCTTTTCTTCTTTTAGTGCCCTTTTCAATTCCCTTCCTCAGTATTTTAATCTTTGTTGCAGAGTTCTTTTACTAACTTGTTTAGTTTTATTGCACAGTAAAGTTTTTGAAGTTATTACAAATGAAACTTAAAATTTTTCTTTCTTAGCATGTTTGCCCCTGGCACATAGGAATGCTACTGACTTTTGCATTTTGATTTTGTATAGTGAAGCTTTGATGAAAGTGTTTTTTTGTTTTTGTTTTTGTTTTAGTTTTTTTGTTTTTTTGGTTTTTTTAGTTCAAAGAGCTTTGTGACCGAGTGAGTCTGTAGGATGTTTAATGGATATTGTATGCAAATAGAGGGCTTGACTTTTGCCAGCTGGGTTCTGTTTTTCCCCTTGTGGATATCCTGGCATCCTTGTGCACATGGCTGCATTGGAGGGAATGAAGCTTAGCCTGGCCAGATGGTTTACACCGGCTCTCAGTTGGGGTGAGTGTACATTATTGACTGGGGCTGAGGAGCTGACAATGGTTCTTTTGCAGCATGAAGAGGAATTCAGGTGCTTGCTGTACATGTCTTTATAAGAAGTGAGGAAGTTTAATCTCAAACCTGGCCACCAGGCTGTGTGACTACCTCAAAGGTGGCAGAGGTAGGGGTCACAGGATATGTGCACTGGGACATATAGGCCCAGAGCAAGGAAGAAGCAATCCTACTCCTGTCTGTCTTGGGATGAGATTTGTCTCACCTCACTCATGCTCTGGTCCAGCTCTCTCGGTCACATGGCTTTCTTTGCCCCACGGACTTCTTTCTTTCTATGGTGGTATGAGTGATAAATGTCTCCCATGGTCTCTGGCGTTTGGACACTCAGTGTCTAGTTGTTAGCACCATTTAGATAGGTTTAGAGAGCATATCTTTACTGGAGGAAATATGTCACTGGGGAGTGGACTTGAAATGTTTAAAGACTCATATCATTTCTACTTTGTTCTTTTTGCTTAATAGTTGTAGTTCAGCATGATATATATATCATGGTCATATTGATGGCTTTCTTTTGTTTTTAGATGTATGTAAAATAAATGTACATGTTAAAATTGCCAATTTAATTTTTCCAAAATACTCTAGGTAAATTATGTATGGTACTAGAGATATAAGTAACACGGACAGAAAAAAAAGGTAAATAAGCTAAGGGGAATCTGAGATGGAGACAAACAGAGGAGTAGATTATATTAAATAGCATGTTAGCTGAGGCCTTCTTCTGGCCCATGCAGAAGGTGATACTGGAGCAGAGTGAGGCAGTCATTCATCCAGATTACAGAAGAGGCATGTCATCCAGAGAGAGCAGCTGTGAAGAAAACTCTCAGGCAAAAACACACCTGGCACCTTAGAGAGGGCAGCTCAGCAGCCAGTTGGCTAGAGTGTGTATATTGCATAAGAAGTAGAGGCAGGAAGGAAGGCAGAGCAGTCATGGGAAGCAGTCAGGTGGGGTGGAGAAACAGATGGAGGGCTTTGATGTTTACTTTTGAAGAAGCCAGAAAAAAAACACCAAAGGATTTGAGGAGTAAAGAGGAGGTGACCCAATTTTTCTTAGAGTCGTTCTGGCTGAAGACTTAAGCTTAGGCTGGACTGCAGCTAGTGTTCTGCCATTTTAATTATGATTTGTATTGAAAATTATAAATATGTTAAGATGATTTCCTCTTTCTTTCATCTCATCTCGGTCCAATCTTTATGGAAATTTTCAAGTCACACTTCCTGTTCACGGTTGATGTAAATAGACCTAGGTTTTATTTTGATTCTATGTGTTCATATATAATACATATATACATATATACATATGTGTATGTGTACATGTAACTGTAATGGAATGAGCCATGTTAAGGTCTTATGTTTGTATGCTTTTATTGAATATTTTTAGATATGTGTTTTCTTTCTTTAGCATAGTTTATTAGTAATAAAAGAATTATGCAATATATTTATGGTGCCTGAACTGCAAACTAGTACACCTCTCTGTGGTTGCCTGCCCTCCATATGTATTATCTGTTAATTGTCCCATACAATAGCATAAAATCTAATGTGCATTTTTGTGAAGTCTGATTTTTATTTTTCTTCCCACACTTCTCATAATTCTTGCAATTGAACTCACAGGTTTTATTATCGTGTATATGCTGTGTTTTCTTCTTAAAATCTCCTAAACTTCAACATACATTTCAGGTGCCTAAAAAACAGAGATACCTTTAGGTTTCATAGAAACCATAAGAATACATTTAGAGCCTACTGAGGCCCCTGCTTCCAAGCTATTCCATTCTTAGCCTCAGTTGGGTGAATTTCCTGCCCCTCCTTCATCTGGGTGCACTAGTCACCAGATGGCTCTTCCCTGTCACTGGGAGGTGTTTTTCCCACCACTTGATCTGTCTTTGATGGGTCTCTGTTCAGAGGCTCATATGATCTCTAGTCAGTTTAAGCCTTGATTCCAGATTTAGTCTTGCTTAAAAAACTAAAATAAATATTTTTAGTTTTTATTTGCCAAACAGAGGTTAATATGTACTTCACAGATTATCTCAAAGCAATTTTCATTGCATTTTGTTTCAGAGAAACTCAACAAATGTCACTGCAATACATATTGTTATCTTTTTGAGTTTTTTGGTTTTTGGTTTTTTGGTTTTGACAGAGTTTCTCTGTCCTGAACTCCCTTTGTAGACCAGTCTGGCCATGAACTCACAAAGATCTGTCTGATTCTGCCTCCTTGAGTGCTGGAATTACAGCTGAGGGCCACCACATCTAGCTTATTATCTTTTTAAATTAAAAAAAAAAATTAGAAGTAGTTCTCTTTGAATTAAAGAAATGGAAGTATATCTTTTAGCTTGGAAAAATGAACCTATTTCATTTTATTTCTTTTATTTGAGATGGAAATTCAATCTAGGACCTCATGAAAATTGTGCCAGTGGTCTACCAATGAGCAATAGCCCAGGCTGTCTTTTAATTTATGGAGTGGGAGGAGGTCCCCTTCTGTCAGAGGTCTAGGGAAGGGAAGTAGGGTAGAAGAGGGAGTGAAGGAGGATGGGAACAGAAAGATACAGGCAACAGGATAACATTTGGGATGTAATCTGAATAAATTATAATAAATTAAAATTTAGAAATTAATTTTAAAAATTAAGTAATCTCTTGAAATTTCAACTGCTTGCTTTCCCACTATTAACATTGAAAGGCCTTTTTTGATAATTTAAAAACATTTTTACATATACATCTATATGATTATACATATATAACAAAAACTACATAGAGCAAGAAGAACCATGAAACAATCAGGAATTATCTAAATGTTATATTCATCGTGTTTTGGCTATTTGTATATGGCCACCTTGAAGAAAACATTTTCCTATCTTGGTGACTCTAAAAACACTGAAAGTTCTTAATCACTGAAGAAAAAAAAGACAACTAGAGAAATATCTGTTTCCCTCAATTACATTACAGTAAATATTCTTAAATGCCACTAAACTTATTTTTTAAGAGATAACTATTAGCACCCAAAGTGGCCAACTACTTAACAAAATATGACCCAAGAATCGTACAGTCTTCCTTATCCTACATAGGTCCTATAATTACGTTGGCATCTCCCATGCTGGAGATGTGGTCTGGGATCGCCTTGGGCCCTGACACTCACAAAGGACATCAGCTTCTGTGACAATTGTGGTAGGGAAGCAAATGAAACATAAAGTACCAGCTATAGGAGCAATATATAAAAGGACTGGGACTTTAGAGTCAGCCACACAATCTAGGTTGAGAATCACTTTCCTACCCACCTACTGGGTGAACCTAGGCAAGTTAACTTACCCATGTGTCTATATTGTCATGATCTGAGGACCAAACTATTATGGATACTAAATAGAATACCACTCCTAAAACTTTTAGAGTAGGGACCCATATTTAACAGATAATTGATTTATTTACACACACACACACACGCCCCATGGTTAATAACCAATTGACTGATATTATTTTATAATTGTTGGGAAATGTAAAGACTATTAACATAATAAAAACTCAAACTCCTAAAGTGAAAAACAAATTTATTTGTGCCTGTGTTTACACACACACTCACACACACACACACACACACACACACACACTCACTCACTCACATTTGCTCATCTCATTTGAACATATTGCTTCAATATCCTTTAACACCCTTTAGTAGTGTTCTTAAACACGTCAAGTAATTGGCATATCTTGAATTCATGTGAAAATGTTTCTATGTAAAAAAGGAACGTAAGGGTTCAAAGAGAATGGTGTTGTTTTATTTCCAACATGACTTCATAGGCTTTTACTCCTTTGCAAGTTGAAACTTACATGTGGGTCCTCAGTAAACCCAACAGTAGCTCACAGCCCTGGTGTAATTTGAATGATGTAACTGCTCATCACAGCATCTTCTACCTAGGCACAATGAGAAGCTCCTTTCCTTCCATCATTCCTAAACATGCACCCCTCAAGAGATACCCTGGGAGGAGCAGCAATCACCCTGCATGAGTGAAGACATGAGGACTCCAGTGTTTAATAAGTCAAACTACCTTCTAGGGTTCCTTCCAACTCACGACATACTGGGAACCTGCGATGCTAAATCCAGAACTATGTAGGTGGGGAAGATTGCTCCCTAGGCCCCCACACCAGATGCTAGCCAGTGCTGGAGACTTTAAGCAAAGTCAGCTTATGATAAAAGAAAGTTGAAGTGAGATTTGATAAGTGTTACTTCTTAGATGGCTAACCCTGTGTTGAATTCTAATGATCTTCGAAGCAAACGGATGAAGAACCCTCTGGGCTACAGTCATGGCTAGGGGTTACAGATGTAAGTCGGAATGTGTGAGTACAAGTGTTGGTTTCTGTCTCTTTGAATTCTCATCCCTATTAGAGAGAGTTCCAGCTCTGTAAAAGGAGATAACACTTGAGATAAGTCCTAGAGGCTCTGTCCCAGTTTCTATACATACACTTCTCATGGCTTCTCTCTACTCGTTTGCTCTTTCTAGGCCATCTTTTCTTCACAGTTGGAATGAGAAAATTGAGCTTAGAGGAGACACAAAGAAACCCACTTGAAGGAATTTAGTGTTGTGTTAAAAGTATTTATATCAAAGCAAAAAAGAAGCAGCCATGTGGCCCACGCTTGGGTCTTAAAAAATTAAATTGGTTCAGGTTAAGGACCGATCCCGTGATGCGATGTTATGTGATAACCCTGGTCTTGCTGTATCTTGGCTGAACGTGCCTCAAGTTTGGGAGTCCACAACATGTACTGTAGCTAGTCCGTCAGCGGAATCAGCAATCTTCGCTTCAGGTGTTCTGTGTGTCAGGCTCTGTGTGGTTCTCTTTCTCGCTTTCCAGTAAACACCGACTGAAAACATAGCAGTTCCTGGCACAGAGCATTCATTCCTGACAGCATATGAATCAGGAAAACAAACTCCAGAAATAGAGGAAATGAAAATCAAACTTCAGAATTAGTTGGATAAATTGTAGCACTAGACTGGCGAACAGAGCGCGAGCCTGTTCAGATGGCGGCTCCAGTGAGCTCTCTACCGCACACAGGCTTCCGAGAACAGATGTAGAGGAGATTAGGAGTTCCCTTAAAACAAATTGCATCTGGGGACTGCAAAGGGGAAAGATTAAACTGCACTAACAGCTGGGCTAATACCCATTTATGGTTTCTCTTGAGATTTCAATTTATTCCCATTTACTCTTTCTACAGTGTTATGCTTGATATTTCAACAAACGGTTAATCTTATTCTCGATCAGAATGGGTCCTGCTTGAAGCACGCTAAAGTACATCTGCCAACAATAATGCTTTACCCAAATGCTGGCTCTCGCCACCACAAAGCCCTCCATGAACTCACTGATCTTGGGATTGAATTACGTGGGTGTTTTCTATTCTGTACTTGCACAAGTTCACTTTGATCACACATAATCTATAGTCAAACTGACAACTTAGTGTACTGTTTTCAGCCTTCCGTGCAAAACTCAAGTAGGAGAACACAAGCAGACAAGATAACTTCTATTTTCTTCGTTAATATTCTCAGAATCAAAACATAGGATCACATGGTAGATTTAACTTAGTTCTGTTTTTGCTTTTGTTTTCCCTTTTGAATCCTCTATATACTGTTCTTTGCCATGGTTGTACTGGTTTATACTTCCACCAACAGTTTATAGAAGTTCTTTTTCCTCCATGGTTTGACCAGAATGCATTTGTTTGTTAGTCATTATAAGTGGGATGAGACTGCATTTCAGTGGAGATTTGATTTGCAAATTGGCACAGGTCAATTGGGAAAACATCAGTGATGAACAAGAAGCCACATATTTGTTTCTGTCTATAAAATGTGAAATTGGATCACAAGGTCCTTTTCATATATTCTTAATGTACACACTCTGTTAAAATCAGAAATGATATATCAAATTCTGAATAAGTAGGTTTATATTTATATACCAACCTTAGATCAAATATTTTTCTTTCAGAGTTTCCTTTTCCAACATTCCCACCAACTGTGCATATTCTACATGGCCATTAATAACATCCTGGCATTGGCGTTCTCTTAAGGTGAAACAGCCTCGAATTTTATTATCAAAAACACATGTAGAAACCCCAGTTTCTGGACTCATGCAAAACCTGGTCCCAGAAAAGTATATCTAAAAGCATCTCTTTCAGCTTGTTCTCTCCCTCTCCCCCTCCGTCCCTCCCTCCTTCTCTCCCTCCCTCTCTCCATCCCTCCTGGCATTTGCCCTCTCTGTCCTAGTCCTGGCCTGTGCTTCTTCCCTCTCACCTTTGCCTGGATTGCTCTAATTCATTCACATAACTCCCTTCAAGTTGGACAACATAGCACTTTGCATTTACCCTGTTACTCTACAGTGCACTGCAGGCATGCTTTTACTTTCCATTATACCATCAGTTTCACAAGAATGAAGACCAAAGTATCTTTTTTGTCTTAATCTTTTCTGGTGCTCAGTACAGTGCAAAACCCAAACGTTTCTGGATGTATGGTCCATAAAAATAAAATGTCAGAGTACAGGGGGGAGCATATCACAAAAACAAAGCAAGGCAGCTTAAAACATTTACAGGCCAGGGTGAATATTATCAAAGTATTTTTTAAATGTCATAATGAAACCCTGTGCTTTGTCCAATTAGCACATAATTATTATAAAGAGAACATTTTTTAAATGTTAAAACAACAAAGGTCCCTTTACCTGACACCGGCATGCATTCCTGTGGCTGTATCAGCTCACAGGCCATGGTCAGCAAACAATGGCACCTGAGGCTGATAATTGCCTGGAAGTAGTCCCTGCATCAGGAGCAGGGACAGAAATGTACTCCCCCCTGTGTAGCCTAAGAAAGCAGAGCAGATGCAAGTGGAGGCTGCACTCGCTCACAAAGTACCTATACATTTAGCTCCTTAGAGAGGGAGGAAAGGGAGAGGCCCAAATATTTATATTGCTGTCTATCTTCTAAAAAGGCGGATAAACCACGTTCTCATTTCACTGACATGTTAATGAGGTGAAAGAATCCATTGTGGAAAAGCAGCCTGTGGAATGGAATTCCCAGCAACTGCAAAGCAAATGTTTAAATTAGGGTGAATTCCCTGGGGAGCTTTTATTGCGTGTTGGGAACATATGACAGCAAAAGTATAGCTGTCTCTGCTTGACTCGGGGAGGTGGGATGGCAGCAAAGATGGGGGTTTTAAGAGGGTGGGAGGATACATCACAAATGAGTCAAAGCAGGAATAAAATGCTCAAGTAGCATTTCCTTCACAGTTTTAACAAGGACCTGCTGGCTTATCAAAATAATCACCTGTACAAAAAAATAGACACTAGAAGCAAAAATATACTCTCCCAGGAGGTGTGTGCACACCTGTTAAAAGGAATAACAAAGGTGGGAAGTGTGATGAAAATGCGGGAACCATACATCCTCCTGCAAGAAGCCACCTGTCCATGGTGAATAGCTAGCTATTCTGGTTTAGTTATGATAGCCGGAGAAGGCTCATCTCATTTGTTTTTAATCTGTCTGCCTCTTGTGATTTGAGACAGATATATTAAAAAGCTAAAGATAGTAGCATGTTTCCTAGGAAGACATTGCATCACAATTAGTTATCCCTTCGGATGGTTACTTTATCTCTGATTTCTCAAGTATTCTCCTAAGGGTTTGACAGAACTGTTGATATCATTTAACCAGTTCATAGAATTGATTTCAGATCAAGCCTCACAAGTTTTTAATGGACTAGTGAGGTATATAAATACAAATATACAAGTATATAGTTGTACAACATTTTAATAATTGCACAAAAGTCTCTAATACATAGTAACAGCCAGCATAAGTTTATGGGAAAGTTTTCTTTGATGGCAAAGAATGGGTTGTTCTTATGGAGCGCAGTTTGGTGAGATAGGTTACATCATTTAAAAAAAAAAAAATCACTCAGAGGAAGGATAGCAGGCTTCCAAGAAGAGACTTGATACCCTATGAGCATATACAGGGGAAGGAAGTCCCCCTCAAGTCACAGACATAGGGGAGGGGAGTAAGGGGAAAATGGTAGGGAGGGAGGAATGGGAGGATACAAGGGATGGGATAACCATTGAGATGTAATATGAATAAATTAATAAAATATATTTTTAAAAAGTCCAGTGCTGTTGGAAATGTTAAGTATGTAACAAAATACTTCAGTAGTTCAGTAATTAGCGTGGCTTATCAAAAAGTGCCTTTCCAACCATGATATTTCATAAAGTATGATTGTTTACTTTACTGGTAGGCCATACTGCCTGGAAGGTTGGTATTACAGCATGAGGATTCTATGTTAGACAACACATGGATGACCCTACCTCCCCTGGCATCAGCTCAGCACTGTCTAGCACTGTGACAGCCAGCAGGGAGATTCCTGGGCAGCTTTACATTGTTCGCTTTGTGTTCCATCACCAAGTCACATGGTATCTTCAGCAATATGGTCTTACCACGTATTTATAGTAGGTGACCAAGAGCAATGGTGATGACCTGCACTATTCTGTGGGCCTCTGGGGCCTCCCTGGCCAATAACTCACAGGATGTAATACACGCCTGGCTCTAATATTTTCATTTAATAACCCATGTCTTTTGGAAACAGCAATGTTCACTAATGTGGGGCACATCTACTCAAACTCTGTGTGTGGTCCTATAAACATAATCACAACCCAGGACTAGGAAAAGTCATAGGCCCCAGAAGCAAAGTTTTGCTATAGTTTTTCTAAGTGGTCAAGTTATCAAACTGCCTCTAGATGTTTATATTTATGTACACACATTTGTGTTGACGCAAACCTTAGTCAGAGAAGCTTCTTATTATAGTGGGTAATGGTTAATGCAGAGACTCATTATTGTACAAAATGCTGAGATGTGGCTGTTGTTAGTTCACAAGCTGATCCACCACTAGGTTACTTAGCAACCTCTGACATCATTACCTGCTGCCCTACACCATGTATGTGCAGGAGGCACCATAAAAAGACCAACTGGCCATTGCTTTCTCTTGCACTCTAAGGGGTGTCCCCTTCCTTCCCCCTCTCTCTTTCTCTCTCTCACTGTTTCTCTGTCTCTGTCTCTCGCTACTCTCTTGGTCCACTCAGGCCCTAACTCCAGTCCCCTTCCCTTCCCCTAAATAAATGCCCCATATATCAGTTGCACGGCATCTCATTCGCAGTGATAATAGCTGTATGAGTGCTCAGCCACAAATGGGACATCTACATCAGTTACCTCCCTCCCAAGACTCAGGGAAAGTTGCAGAATAGGGGACAGAGTGAATGTGCAAGCTGAAGGAGAATGCTGAGGAGTGCTAAGAAATGCTGTTCCCTGGGTATAACAAGCTTGCTAGGCACATTAACTCACAGATTAAGCTAGATTTTAAAATCCAGTATGAATAGGGAAGGACTCCTAAAGCATATCCCTAGTTTAGAGACAATTTACAGTTGATGGTTGATGAGGTGAGTCATTTTGGGGGGGGGGAATGTGGTTACTAGTAGGTTACTTATGTTCCAGTGGATGACCTTATACCTTATAGCGCATATGGGAAGCACTAGTTAGACTTCATGGGTTAAACAACAAAAAAGTAAATAATTTTAAATGAAGAACATGAAGTTGGAAGTGAGAAGTGACAGTTGTTTTATAAGAATGAATTTGAGATGGGGAGTGAAGGGTGGTTATGATCAAGATACACTGTCTACACATATGAAATTTTCAAAGAATAACAAAATATCATAAAACATATTCTATAGTGGATTCTACATTTTAACTAAAACCAAGATAGAATACAAGTAGTTTCCTTGAGAACAATGGCTGCAAAGGCATTTTTTAACTTAGAGACTGCTTTGTGTACTGTATACTATAGGGATGCAGGTGGCTCCAGTAACAAAGTCACACATAAAATGATCAGGGATTTAAGAGAAGATTGAAGTCTCTAAATGTGCAGTGTGGTTAACATTGAGCAAACTGAGACTAGAATAGCAGGTTATATTTTATAAATGTTTTAACAAGGATGAAATGGAGATGAAATGAATTATTTAGCATTGATCAAGGGAATACAGCTAGGTATGAATTTCAGGATAGAAAATTTAGACTGCTAGGAAGAATATCCCAAAGAGACAAAAACAAAAATGAGTTAGTAGTTGGCTTCTGTATTTCAGAGCAGTCATTGTAAAAAAAACAAAAACAAAAAACAAAAACAAAAACAAAAAACAAAAAAACAAAAACAAAACAAAACAAAACAAAACAAAACAAAAAAACCCAGCCAAATCCCAAACTCTAAGAAAATAGGAATGCAGGAGCTTTAGAAGTGACTGAGAAGAGCCAGGACCTTCTGACATGGCTCAGAGACTGGCTTCCTACTGGTGTGTAACTCCTAGGAATTTTTGGTTTACACAATCTATGGTAATTATTTTTACAGAAAAGATAAAAATTGCAACCATGGCCTAAAATATGATATTTCTTTAAAGGAAAATAAACAACAGGCTAAGTTTTTTTGTTCTTTTTAAAAAATATATTTTATTAATTTATTCATATTCCATCTCAATTGTTATCCCATCTCTTGTATCCTCCCATTCCTTCCTCCCTCCCATTTTCCCCTTACTCCCCTCCCCTATGACTGTGCCTGAGGGGGACTTCCTCACCCTGTATATGGTCATAGGGTATCAAGTCTCTTCTTGGTAGCCTGCTATCCTTCCTCTGAGTGCCACCAGACCTCCCCATCTAGGGGACGTGGTCAAATATGGGGCACCAGAGTTCATGTGTAAGTCAGACCCCCACTCTCCACTCAACTGTGGAGAATGTCCTGTCCATTGGCTAGATCTGTGTAGGGGTTCTAAGTTTACCGCATGTATTATCCTTGGCTGGTGCCATAGTTTGGGCAGGAACCCTGGGCCCAGATCTGCCCATCATAATGTTCTTCTTGTAGGTCTCTAGGACCCTAGAAAAAATGGCTGGACCAGAAGCACTGAAGGCTGACAACTGCAGGTTGAACACTGGTGGGAGGGGGAAGGACAATTCCTGGAGGTGTGTCTTGCCTACTTTTCCATTTTTGTGAACAGAGTAATGACCAAGGAAACTTATAGAAGAAAGAGTTTACTGGAGGTTTGCTAATAGTTTCTGAGGACTGTCATCCCAGGATTCATAGCAGCAGGAAGGCAGGCTGAGAAGAGAGGCAGAGCAGTAGCCGAGAGCTCACAGATGACTCAGAAATATGAGGTGTACGTTGGAGGGAGCACTGACTGGGAAGGATATGAACTTAAAACCTCAAAACTCACCTCAAGTGACATACCTCCTCCAAGAGACCACATCCCCGATCCTTTTCAAACAGTTCCACCAACTGGGGGCCAAGCACTCAAACATATGAGCCAATGGGGGCGTTCTCAGCCAACCACCATAATGTGTAAGGTGTTGCTTTTGCTTTTAGCAAAGCATGAAGTCATTATTTTCAAGGTCACATAGCTAAGCAATCAGATTATCCTGATCTATTCTCCAGGTAATACATCTGAGATATGGGTCATGATGCTAAAGGCTGCTTAAGTTGCTCTTTAGGAACTCAGAAGATATTTCTGTATAATTCATCAGACTGAAGACAGCAGGCCTTCATCTGAGCCTTCACAGGTGTTTTATGAATGACCTTTAAACTACTACTAGCTAACGCCATCATTTTCAAAATATAAGCAAGCGTTTTGATTGTACATGTACAGACCAAAGAGTCTTCAGTTTTTCATACCTTTAGTTACCCTTCTCCATACTCTAGACCATGCTGCCGCTTTAACACATCATACAAACTCTGTCCTGAGAAAAGGATGTGAGCTTTGGTCACCGGTTGAACAGACTCATTCTCCTTTGAAACTCTCATTTCCGTGACGGACATTTGTGTTGTGCATAGAGCAGGTACAGCCTGGTTTCAGGTTACATATGCCAGCAAATCCAACTACAATTCCATGAATGCTTCAGGCATGAGAGAGTATCAGCTATACATGTAAAAGGTTCCTCAGAAAATTCTGTGTATTCTAAAGGGATATTTGAAATTGCTACCTTTAATTCCTTTAATTATTGTTAAAACAGAAATACAATTTTTGACAGCCAAGGAAACAATACTCACAAATTAATTTATATTAAATTATATTAATAATATATATTTAATTATATTAGTTTTTGTATTTCAGACATGATCACTACATTATCTCCAGTGTTCTGAAAAATATGCTATTTGCTCAAATTTACCAATCAAGAATTGGATTGTTGCTCAGAAACATTAGTCCACATTTTTTGTCTACTAGGTTTTGTTTGTTTGATCCAATCTTAAATAGTTAGAAAAACTAATATTGAGATCAGCTATGCACCTCTCCACAGCTCTGCACTAGTTTACAAGATTCCTGAAGTCCATTATCTGATGTTCATGTGTTTTTTGCAATCTGATCCCGGGAAGTATCTGCTCATTCTATTTGTTTTATTGACTCTTTATGCCCCACATGTAAAATAAAATGTATTTTACTATTCAATTAAATTTTTCTGTATTTTGCTTTACTTGAATTTCTGTACATAATAATTTTTCTCATCCAATTACCCTATAAAAGTCTTGAGTCTTCTATAAAGACATAACCTCTTCTTTGCTGTTGTGCTAGCATGATAGTATTTCTTTAAATAACACCTGTCTTGATTAACCTGATATAAACTGTTTACAACTCTCTTATTTATAATATTTATAATATTATTCATAATATTAGCCTTCATTAACTCCAGCATTCAGGAGTGATTTACTATCATTTTCCACCATCAGTGAAGACATTTCTGTTAAGTCACCTTATTAATGAAGACGCCCCAAATGATTAATGTTGAAGTCAGTCTTGATATCTTCTTGTAAAGATTTATTTTTATGTATGTCTATGTGTACACACATGAGTTTTGGTTTCCATGGAGGTCAGAAGATGGAGGCCAGTAGATTGACAGTAAACTACCAGTATCAGGCTTACAGGCAATTGTAAGCCCCACCCCCAAAACAGGTGTTGGAAACTGAACTCTAGAAAAGAAGGGAGAACTTTTAAGTACTGACCCACCTCTGTACTGTCTTCTTTTACACAAAAATAAGGCTTTATACACCATAAATTTCTTAAGATCTTTTAAAAACCCTTGTAGGTGACTAAAATATTTCTCAAAATACTATTAAAGCATTTTCCTTTCTAGGGTTGCCTTGTATTTCTTTCCAGTAAGAGAATACTTCTTTTTGTTTAATTAATTCCTTGACAATTATCTATCACATATTTTGATCATATTTACTTCCATTCCCAACTCTTCCCAGATCCACCTGTCTTCCCTACTCACATAATTTTATGTCTTCATTATAAAACAAGAACAAAGCTAGCTGAATTTGTGCTAGACTACACATGCCCTCTCTGGTGTATAGCCAGAGAGGAAATTAGTGAGGGACTATGAAAGGATGGAAGGCTCAAGAGAGGAATGCAGTGGTCTGCAGGGGTAAAGCAGAGTCATGGGGCAGGGATCAGTAAGTAAAATGGGAGGTGGAAGGACAAGAAAAAAGAAGAAATGAGTGCAGAAAGCGATAATTAATCACACACACACACACACACACACACACACACACACACACACACACACATTTTTAAAAATGGAGTTACTCCATAATAGGATAACAATGACCCTACTATTCACCACAGGTTATGACAAGTCTATTGCCAGGAATAGGAGCTCTTGGCCAATGAAGTCTCCTAGACCATTTCCAGCCATAGATTACAGGATATTGCCAGCACTTTGGTTGTTCTTCTAGAACTTGACAGTAAAACTCTACTCCTGAAGACACCATACAGTTGAACAATAGCACATAGATAAATCAAGAAGGCACGAATCATAAGCTACATCCCTAGCTTTCACACTGCTGTAAGGTGTTATGTACACTACTGGAAGAGACAGAGAATCATCAATTTCAGGAAACTGTAAAAAACTATGAACTACAGTAATGACCAGCCTGGAAAGACTTGTCCACTGAATATCTTGAGGATTAATACCTTGGGGATAGACAACAACTTTCTGATTAGGTTTAAGGCCCATTCAATGAGACCCTTACTTGGAGTTGTTATCAGGGCCAAGAACTGTGACAAGCTCACAGGCCCTAGAGGAGAGCCTGTTACTCTTTTTCTACTAAATAGAATTGTGGTAAACTAACTCCTAATGATTATTGTTATGTCCATAGACATATATCCCTCATCAGAGAAGCTTCTTTCTATAGCAGATAGTAATTAATGCAGAGATTCACAATGGTCAAGGTGTGGTGAGTAAGAGACTCTGACATACTGATCCTTAAATGGCACAGCTACATCACATCCCTTCTATCCAAGGACCAGAGATAATTGTGGTAGAAGAGTTGGAAAGAGTTTAAGAGCTAAAGACAGTGGAACTAAACATATTCTGAACACAAGAGGTCAGCTGACCCTATGACCTCGGAGTGGTTATAACAGAATGCACAGGATCTATGAAACCTCAAGCCAGACTAATTACCAGTAGGAAGAGTGGAGACAGCCGTGAAGTCCCACTCCTAACTGAAGAGCTATTGGCAACTGTCAGCTGCTCAGAATGAGAGTCAGTTTTCTTTAAAGGTGTGGCCATGGATAGGTGGAAATTGATTCTTCTATTTCCCCATTCTCCCATGCTTCTCTCACCTAGAGTCCCAATAGGATGTCCTCCCCTCCGTCCCACTTTCCTGGTAAGTTAAGACTTTCATGGGACATGCCCCTTGAGCTATCTCAGAAAACTGGGAATAGGGCTTCCTAAAGACCCAGCTATTCCACTCCTTGGAATATACCCAGAAGATGCTCCAGCACACAAGAAAATTTGCTCAACCATGTTCATAGCAGCCTTATTCATAATAGCAAGATCATGAAAACAGCCTAAGTGTCCCCCAGTAGAAGATGGATAAAGAAATTGTGGTACATTTACACTATGGAATACTACTCAGCTATTAAAAACAAGGAATTCCCAAAATTTGTGGACAAATGGATTGAACTAGAAATGATCATAATGAGTCAGTTAACCCAGAAGCAGAGAGACTCAAATGGTATATACTCACTTATATCTGGACACTAGTTCATGGTTCTTCTTGCTGTATATAGCTTATTTTATTTATTTGTAATAATATAAATGTATATGTAAAAATATAATTTAAAAATTGCAAAAAAGACAAACAAGGAAAGAAAGAAAGAAAGAAAGAAAGAAAGAAAGAAAGAAAGAAAGAAAGACTATGTCCCAAATTAGCAGGAAGTAGTTTAAGAAAACTATGCCACATTTCCAAGAGGAGGTGGATGGTTTTGGTCTTTCTATGGATGATAGATATTTGTTATTATTTTAAAGGGGTTGGTTACAAGAATGATAAGTAAACATGTAGATTATAGAATCTATCTTTAGACCAAAGAACAAAAATATTATATTTGTATAGATCTTTGATATTAAGGCAGATTTAAGCAAAGTTGTAAGTTGGATTTATGGATGATGCCGTTTAGATTGAATGATGAGAGGAATGCTACTCTGTGCTTACTTGTATTTCCAATAAGTTGCACCTGGCTTATACATGGCAAAGCACTTATGCAAGTGAAAATCACACTACAGGAAGACAAAGATCACTCCCTCTTGTTATTATAGCACTCAGAAAAGTGCCTTCTGTGTAATGGATAACTCTAAATGTTTAGGGAACAAAATTGCGTCATTTGACACATGGTAATTTTTTAACCCTTTCATTGTCTTTGTAACATGAGCTCAAAACTCAAATCAGTGTGAAATTCTAGAAGTTCTCTGTTAATATGACATCTTTTAGGGAACATTATCTACGTTGATTCATACAAACTTTTATAAATAAATCATGAACTTACCCAAAGCTTATGCTCCTAATGAGTTTCCTCACAGTCTTAGCTATTTTCTAAGAGATTTATATGAAGTTCTACATACATAGTCACTCAATAGAGAGGCTATACCACTCTAATACCAAAGAACATATATTGAGTGTACCTATAGACACGAATGAAAATATAGAGCTTTTGTTCCATTCATCATCCAGTCATCCTTCACAAATATTAGAGTCTTATGATTAGATGTTATTATATATTAGTGCACTGTGTGTGTGTCTTATATTTTAACATGACATCTTTAATGGCTATTCTTGGTTGTCAAGTTGACTACATCTAGAATTAGCTAACAATCAAAAATGACTGTGCATACCTGGGGGGAACTTTTTGCTTAATTGTATCTTTTAAGTGGGACGATCTACTTCTGATCTGGGTATTTGAGGTGGGGAGACACACCTTTAATCCACATCTTTTGGGGTTGGAAGATACATCTTTATCTGGGCTACACCTTTTTCTAGATGCCTATATAAAGGACACGAAAGAAGAAAGTTTGCTCCTTTTGCCCGCTTCCTTCCACCCTCCTTAGTAAGACTACTTCTTCACCTGCATTAGAAGCTACTTCTTCAGGATTCTGGCAGTTACTAAAGACTAGCTGAGACATCCAGCCTTGTGGACTGAACCATTACTGCATTCTTGGTTTCTGTACATAGACAGTCATTGTTGAATTATCTTGAGTAGAACCTGTAAGTCATTCTCATAAAATTCATATGAATTTTATTAGAATTTATATGTTATATAATAGGTATATATGTAGGTATAAAATATAATGTAGTTATATATTATAGCATATAATGTAAAACATAGATACATAATATGTTCTAATATGCATAATATTAGTGTACATATATACATGTATTTTTCTTATATAAGTCCTGCTACTCTAGGAAACCCTGACTAATACAACATCCGTGCGAGGAGTAACTACTTTGAAAGAGCATAGAGTATATGTTATCAGACACAGAACTGTATAAGCCAAAGCTGCACTCATTCTGTACCAACATGACACACTCTCAGTACAGTGTACATTTAGAACTGACAGAGATTCTGAGTGCTAGAGTATATCAGTGAGTGTTCATAATTAGAGACAAAACTGATCATTTTAAGGATGAGTTATCGTCAATGTGAACTTCAAAAACTATTTTCCTGACTAGAGAACCAGACTGGAAGTACATGTGGCAAATAAAAGGTAAGAGATAAAACTGAATAGTAATACCTCTCGTCCCCCAGCAGAAGCAATCTGCAGACAGTCCACTTGTTGCAGTGTCACCTGCCAGTCACTGGATGTCCCTGCCAGCTCTGTGTCAAATCAGTACGTCATTTCTCTCAGCAAAGCAGGGAGAGTGAGGAAAGGCCCAACATGAGTAAAGAATTCAGATGTTGAGCAGCCAAGGAATGATGCATGACACAGTCCAAAGACAGTAAAAAAAATCTACTCTACCTGTAATAAAGAAATCATGTTGTGTACCACATACCTCTTGGGATGGTTACTTTTTTCTATCAACTTAATGGGAATCAACTAAAGAAGTTGACTGTAAATCTGTGGAGTGATTTCTAGCAGGGATTAGCAGAGAAAGCCCCCTCTTTCTGAGTGGGCAGGGCAGCACATCCCCTATAAGCATGAAGATTTGAAGGAAAAGCCATGCCTACCTGCCTGCCTTTCCTTTTTTCTGATGAACATGCCTGCTGCTTTTGCTTTTGCTTTTACTTTTCCTCCCCGTCCTCCTTCCTCCCTCCCTCCCTCCTCCTCCTTCCCCTCTTCCTCCTCCCCCCTCCCTCCTCCTCTTACTAATCCTCTTCCTCCTCCTCTTCCTCCTCTCCCTCCAACTCCTCTTCCTCCTGTTGCTGCTGATAATTTTGATGGTGATGATGTCATTGTTGGCTGATACCAGATTCTGACTTCTCAGGTCTTCCAATATACATTAACGACCAGCAACTTTTCAAGAATCTTCCTGATCTTCTGCACAAGATTTGGACAACAGTCAGGCAGCTTCACAAACTGAACAGTACAGTCTCCGCAGACTCTCAAATATGCGGACAGCTGTTGTTTGACAATGTATCTCATTATCTAAGGCAGTCTAGTGAATCTCCTTTTAAAACACACACACACACACACACACACACACACGCACACAGAGAGAGAGAGAGAGAGAGAGAGAGAGAGAGAGAGGCACATGCTGGCACACACACACACACACACACACACACACACACACCACTTCCTTCAGTTCTGTTCCTCTAGAGCGCTCTGAATATTATATACCACCTCCAAAGTTACAACTAAAATTTATTTCAAAGTTAACTCCAGGCTGAGAAGGATAC
Source organism: Acomys russatus (assembly GCF_903995435.1). Lineage (NCBI taxonomy): Eukaryota > Metazoa > Chordata > Mammalia > Rodentia > Muridae > Acomys > Acomys russatus. Next base: position 37,584,789 of record NC_067159.1, read on the forward strand.
AAAAAGTAGCAGATCAAAAAATATATTGAATGATTAATTATTATTTTTAGCAGAGAATTTTAACATGCAAAATCTTTCTACACCTTACTTCAGAACAAAATGTTATAATATATAAAAAGTTAAATTTATCAAGTTGAATAAATGGCATAAGTTGAATTTTAATTGGCCTTAAGAAATATGCTGAGAAACAAACTGCTCATCTGACATACTGTGTTATTTTAAAACATGAATAATGTGTAGATACAAAATAATTCAATTGTTCTCTCCTCACTTGCAGTTGCTAATTGTTCATTTTGAATTTGTGTAAAGTCATTCGTATCTTCTACCTTGTTTTAGCCAAATTAATCTATTTTGTGCTATAATTACTAATGATGTTAATTATAAGTGCTAATGTTTAGGAAATTAATTCCATTTTTAAAATGTAGGGAAATATACAAATTGGGTAACTATCCATCTATACCTGCTCAGAATTCTGATTTGCTTTGGCTCCTGAAAGGCACGTAGTATCTTGACCCTGATACAGGGAAAGAGAGCAGGGGCCCAGAGTGTTAGCATTCAAATGCTTCCTCCCTCATCTCCTCCTGATTCCATCCTCCTTCCTTCCATCCCTCCCTCCCTCTCTCCCTCCCTGCCCCACTGCCCCCATCTCAATTCGCCTAGTCCTCAGAAAGGGGGAGCCCTTCTCCCTTGTCATTTGACCCCAATTTATCAAGTCTCATCTGGACTGCCTACATCCTCGTCCTCTGTGGCCTGGCAAGGCTACTCTGTCAGGGGGAAGTGATCGATGTGTGGGTACCAGAATCCATGTCAGAGGTAGCACCTCCTCTCCATATTAGGGGACCCGTAATGTGCTGCCTATGGACTACATTTGGGCAGGGGGTCTAGGTCCTCACCAAGCATGGTTCTTGATTGGTGCAGGAGTCTCTACAGCCCCATACACCCTCCCAGCCCAGAGTTGCTCGATTGGTTTCCTTGTGGAGCTCTGATTCCCTCTAGGTCCTTCTGTCCCTCAGTTCTTCCATGAGACTCTCTGAGATCTACCCCAAAGTTTGGCTGAGTCTCAGCATCTATTTTGATCAGCTGCTGGTGAGGAATCTTTTTAGTCAATCAAGAAACTCAGGGAATAGCACTGCCCATATTTAAGGTGGGGTTTCCTTCCCCAGTAATCCTCTCTGGAAACACCATAATACATAAACCCCCAACATGAGTCTTGTTAATTACCCTGAGTATTTCTGAATCAAATCAATTTGACATTAAAAATTAACCATCATAGCAGGAAGTCAAGTTTTCCAAGGCCAAGAGAAAGAAGAGAAATTGATACCAAAACTGTCAAGCAGTTAGTCAACATTCTGGTGTTTCTAAAACATGTACAAATGTAGGTTTTAATGAAAATTACTAATCTCTGCATTCAAATATCTTTCCAACTATTTTACGATATTTTATAGGTCTTGATCATATTTATTGATTATGTCTATGTTAATAAACCCATCTTTCTCCCTCCAACATGTTTCTATCTTGTGTTGTTGCTTTTTAAAACAGAAACTCATAGTCTGCATCCAAAAGGCATCAAATTCTACAACAACAAAACAAATGAAAACCCAAATAGACAACAAAATGGAACATAGCTGTATTTTAAGATGGTTTTAAATATGTAAAGCAAGTGACTAGTTTCAACTTAGTAATGAGAACTGCCTACTCAAATTATAATGCCCCGCAGTGCTAATTTTAATCTGGGACTTTCCAATTACATTTCTAGTAGTACTGTCAAATCTAGAACTTGGTGTACACAAGGTAAACACTCCACTGTCAAACTACAACCCAAGCAAACTAAAAATTGCAGATGTGAAAACGTCCACTCTTGTTAAATACACACATAGCTCTACAGTTGTGATGGTAGTAGGAGCAGGTATTTTCTTCAAGTCAAAAAAGGGAGAACATCAATCTGTGTCTGTGTGTGTGCTAGTGTGCATGTGTCTGTACGTGTATGTTTATGTGTCTGTACATGTAAATGTGCATGTGTGTGTGTGTGTGTGTGTGTTGCAGAAAAGAAACAATTATTAGTGCATGAGAGTTTAGGAAAGGGAAGTAAAATCTAACTCCCAAACTATTAGTTGGCACTGCCACTCGTTATTCAGTTTGTATATTTGCATTATGAAATGACTTAGTTTCAATATATGAAACATGCCCAAGCTCAGGTTCAAATAGCAAAGATCTTTTTGTATGTTGTTATCTGAAAAACAAGCATACATATGTATGTGAATGTATGGATATATATATGTATGTATTTTCAAAGGGAAAATGCTTTTCTCAGTGGTAAGGCATGAAGGAGAACCATCAGTCTGGGGAGGAAGTCATCTCCAGACCTAGCCCAGACAGCTGAAGATCTCCGGCCACACAGAGCGAAGGGGAGTGTCACTTGGTTGAAGACCTCCCCATAAACTCCAGGAGTTCCAGGGACCACCTCTTCTGTGGCATGGTAACAAGACAAAGTACAGCAAATTGAGTAGGGAGAAGGCTGGGAAGGTACTCAGCAGTTAAGAGCACTGGCTGCTTTGGCAGAATACCTGTGTCCCGTTCCCAGTCCCCGGATCAGGAGGTTCATATCTGGCCGAAGTTGATGTTCCAGGGATCCCTCCACTCTTCTGGCCTTGCTGCACTATGTGCACGTGACACACATACATGCACTAAACTCCTCACACGTGCTTGCTTTAGAATGAAGAACTGACTGTCAAAAGCATTAAGAGATTTATCTGTAGATATGAGTTCTAGTTGTATGAGGCGATGGATTCTTTAATTTTTTTTTTGAAGTGCAAGTTAGTTGTTGGATAGTAATTGTAGATCTAAAATTATACCTACATGACCCACTTCAATCAAAAACAAATTAAGAAAGTTGGCAAGTTGTCCCAAATGTGAAAAGAATTCCAAGGGGCATGGAAACATTAAACAGGAATCATCTCTGTAGTCATAACACACTTAATCTAAACATACCGAACTCCCAGAAAACCGAAAATGGAGTCAGGAAGGAAAAGGAAATCTAAATAGACCAATAACAAGAAAGAATATTGAATCTGAAGTGAAAGGATGTCGCCTTTCACAGAAAAGCCTAGGACTTGATCACGCCAAGGGAGGGGCTGCACCAAACATTCAAATAGCTAATACCAATCCAAATCATAGGTAAGGGAAAATAGTTTACATGATTTTTATAAGACCATGATTCTCTAATAGCAAAATCAGACAAATACTGGAAAAGAAAAATAAACATGAATATTTTTGATGAATATAGGTGTACAAAATCCTCAACACAATAGTTAAAAGCTTCATTCAGCAACAGATTTAAAAGTCCATTCACCATGATCATGCAGGGTATTTTTCCATGAGAGGAAAGCATGCTTCAACATATGAAAACATAAGTAAATGTAATACTTCACATTAATGAAAATTAAGGAGAAAAGCCACCTGGCATAAAGATCGTTTTATAAAATAAAAGCTGACCATTTTTTACTATATTGAACATAGAAGGAATATATTTCAACACAGGAAAGACTACATATGAATTGCCTGCCTCTATTATCTGACTCAATGGTCAAATATTTCAAGGGTTTCCTCTAAAATATAGACGAAGATTCCCACACTCAACTCTGCAGTGCTGGATATATGTATCAAAGTAATTAGGTAAGATAAAAGTAAAAGGAGAGGATAGGAAAAAAGTAAAATTATTGCTCTTTGCTGGTGGAGTAATAGGACATAATAGCATCCCACAGACTCTACCAAACACTGTTAATAATAATAATTGATGCATGCAGTAAAACCAGAGGACAAAAATTCATACAAAATTAGTTAATATTTCCAAATGCTAACAATGTACTAGTCAAGAAATGAAAACATTCTATTTGCAGTTGCTATAGAAAACAAAACATCTAGGAAAGAATTAACTCAGAAAATAAAACCTGTACACTGAATTTTATCAAATTGTGATGAAAGAAACAAGATAGAAATAAATGAATCTTTAAAACAACTGTAGCCTTCCTATACCTAAATGACAAGCTGGCAGAGGAAGAAATTAGGAAAACCACAGCCTTCACATTAGCCACAAGCAATATAAAATATTTAGGAGTTACTCTAACTAAGCAAGTGAAGGACTTGTTTGAAAAACTTTTCAAAACTCTGAAGAAAGAAATTGAAGATGACATGAGAAGATGGAATGATCTTCCTTGCTCATGGATCGGGAGAATTAACATAGTAAAAATGGCCATTCTACCAAAAGCAATCTACAGATTCAATGCAATCCCTATCAAAATACCTACACAATTTTTTAAAGACATTGAAAGTTCAATTCTGAACTTCATATGGAAAAACAAAAAACCCAGAATAGCTAAAACAATCTTGTACAATAAAAGATGCTCCAGAGGAATCTCCATATGTGATCTCAAACTGTACTATAAAGCAACAGTAATTAAAACAGCATGGTACTGGCACAGCAACAGGCTGGTTGATCAGTGGAATCGAATCAAAGACCCAGATATGAATCCACAGACATATGGTCACTTGATTTCTGACAAAGAAGCCAAATCCATTCAATGGAAAAAGGATAGCATCTTCAACAAATGGTGCTGGTCTAACAGGAGGTCTATGTGTAAAAAAAATGCAACTGGACCCATATTTGTCACCTTGCACAAAACTCAAATCCAAGTGGATTAAAGACCTCAACATAAAACCAGAGACACTAAGTCACTTAGAAGAAAAAGAGGGGAAGAGCCTGGAACATATTGGCACAGGAGACAACTTCCTGAACAGAACACCAACAGCCCAGGCCTTAATGTCAACCATTAATAAATGGGACCTCATGAGGCTGAGAAGCTTCTGTAAGGCAGGAGTCACTGTCAAGAGAACAAAGCGACAGCCTGCAGACTGGGAAAAGATCTTCACCAACCCTACATCTGACAAAGGTCTAATATCCAAAATATATAAAAAACTCAAGAAATTAAACACCACCAAACCAAATAACCCAATTGAGAAATGGGGATTGGAACTAAACAGAGAATTCTCAACAGAGGAATATAAAATGGCTGAGAAACACTTAAAGAAATGCCCAGCCTCCTTAGTCATCAGGGAAATGCAAATCAAAACAACTCTGAGATTCCATCTTACACCCATCAGAATGGCTAAGATCAAAAATTCAAGTGACACCACATGCTGGCGAGGATGTGGGGAGAGAGGAACACTCCTTCATTGCTGGTGGGAATGCAAACTAGTACAGCCACTTTGGAAATCTATCTGGTGCTATCTCAGAAAACTGGGAATAGGACTACCTCAAGACCCAGCTATTCCACTTCTTGGAATATACCCAGAAGATGCTCCAGCACACAACAAGAAAATTTGCTCAACCATGTTCATAGTATCCTTATTCATAATAGCCAGAACATGGAAACAGCTTAAGTGTCCCTCAGTAGAAGAATGGATAAGGAAACTGTGGTACATATACACTATGGAATACTACTCAGCTATTAAAAACAAGGAATTCCCAAAATTTGTGGATGAATGGATTGAGCTAGAAATGATCATAATGAGTGAGTTAACCCAGAAGCAGAAAGACTCAAATGGTATATACTCACTTATATCTGCATGTCCCACGAAAGCCTTCACTTACCAGGAAACTGGGACAGAGGGAGGACAAGCTATTGGGACTCTAGATGAGACAAGCATGGGAGAATAGCAAAGTAGAAGGATCCAGAGGGTCCTAGAAACCTACAAGTAGAACATTATGATAGGCAGGCCAAGGACAATACAGGAGGTAAACTTTAAACCCCTACCCAGATCTAGCTAATGGTCAGAACATTCTCCACAGTTGAGTGGAGAGTGGGATATAACTTTCTCATGTACTCTGGTGCCTCACATTTGACCATGTCCCCTGGAGGGGGAGACCTGGTGGCACTCAGAGGAAGGACAGCAGGTTACCAAGAAGAGACTTGATACCCTATGAGCATATATAGGGGGAGGTAATCCCCCTCAGGAACAGTCATGGGGAGGGGAATAAGGGGAAAATGGAGGGAGGGAAGAATGGGAGGATACAAGGGATGAGATAACCATTGAGATGTAACAAGAATAAATTAATAAAAAAAGAAAAAGAAAAAAAAAACCAACTCATGAATTCAATAAAAATTTTTATTCAATTTCTAGGTTTTCTACCAAAACATATACATATAAATATAAAAGACAATTCTAAAATCCATGTGGAATCAGTGTGTAAGTACAACAATCATCAAGGTGATTGTGAGCAAAATAATAAAATTGGACTCATCATATTGCTTGGTTTCAAATTGTATGCCCAAACTATATCAATTAAAACAGCACGTTATCACCCCTAAAAAGAGACCCATCACCCACTATAATGGAGCAGCCCAGAGATGACCCACGCATGTACAATACACTGATTTCTAGCAAAGATGTCAAGAGTACGCAAAGGGAGATGGTACACTCTTCCCTAAATAGGGTTGGGCTCATTAGATTTTTTTATGCAGAAGAAGGAAATTGAAGCCATTTAGCAGCCATTCAGGCGATCCAATCAACTTCCCAGCACTACAATGCTTGGCCACAATTTACTCATTCCAGCCCTAGCAGAGATGCTGGCAATTTGTATATACCAACAGAAGGTATAAAGTGCTTCCAGAAGTGAACACCTCACAGTTCACAGGGAAAGAAACTAAGCAAACATTCTGGAGGGGGACATCAATGATAATAAACCTGTAAATAAACTAAAGATATTACAAATTCAGTAGAGACTAAAAATAAAAATATAGTAAGGTGATTTGAAAACTAGCAAGATATGGACATATGCCTAGAAAAATGTTTTACTTTAAAGTAGCAAAAGGCAAAGAGAAAACCTGAATAATAACATAACCTTTAAAGATTCTGAATCAATATTTTAGAATGTTTTTTGTAAAAGAAACAGTGGGCTCAACTGACCTTTACAAATATATTCCCTCACACATTCAAGGAAATTATAGTTCCAATTTATTCTTGAAACTGGAAGGAAAAGGAGATCACCACACTTATTTATTTAGGCAAACAAGAACATGATTCAAACACTGCATGACAAGGGTTGAGGAGATGGCTCAATCACCAAAGTACCCACTGCACAAGCACAGGACCTGAGTTGAGATCCCTAGCTTGCTAGGCATGGAGACTCACCCACCTCAATCCCTAGGTCTGGAAGGCAAAGAGGTGTGGCTAGTCACTCAAGCTAATCTGTGACCTCTGGGGTCAGTGAAAGACCGTATCTAAAAATCCAAAGTGGAGAGTGGTAAAGAAAGGCTCACGACCATGACCTCTGACCTCCCCTCACCTATGCACTTGTACCTGTGTTACATGTGAACAAACATGAATACTTACATATGCTCTGAACATACACAAAATTGAATAAATTAAATCCCTGGAGGACAATATAAGAAAATTTATAGGCAAATATTACAGTTATATGAACAAAACAAACTCAGAACCTTAAATAAAATACAAAAGTATACTGGAAAACTATCTATTCCAGAAAGGAAACTTTCATTTCTATTATTTAACTTATTTTGTGATGTGGTGTGTGTGTGTGTGTGTGTGTGTGTGTGTGTGTGTGTGTGTGTGTGTGTGTGTGTGTGTGCACGCGCACGCTTGCGTGCGTAGTATATACCAAGAAGTTGTTTAGTGTGTTTATGTCAAATTAATGTCTATATAAGCAAACCTCTTAAGCTATACAAGTTAACACAAAGTGCACCTGCAATTTTCCCAGACGCTTTGCTCTGTTTTCCCATCTCTGCCACCACATGTCTGGACTCCACTCTGGTGTACATTAACTCATTTATACGCATGCTCAGGGAGCTGCGTTGAGACAGGGACAAACTCTGCTCCAGTTCAGTTCCCTAGCCGATCACCTCACCACCATCTCCTCTCTGTGGCTTTCAGCAAACTCTACAATCTAAGTTCCTTTAAACATCTGTGGAACTCACAACCCAGAGCCAGCGCTCTGTCAGAGAGAAACACTTTCTTATGTTTTGTGGTAGCAGAAATCTTGTCAGACTTTAAGTATCCAATATTAAATTTATTTTCATACCTATTTCCTTTTGGTTTGTGAAGCGGGTATCTTTACAAAGGGCAAGTAATCAGCACTATTAAACTCAATTAAAAGTATTTATTAAAAGATTATCATTCCTTTCCTTTAGTTTGAAAGCAAAATAGGAGGAATGTGGTTACAATTGGCATCTTTCAAATACTGTAACTGCTGGCCCAGGCAATTTTATTTTATTTGTAACTTGTGAATTACCGAACAGATTCGTAACATCATTTTCTGCACAACCCAATAGAAACCATTTTCCCCTTTTTTACATTCCTCACGCACAATTACACTGGGCACCAGATATCTGAACTCATCTTCTTCATCCCACTTAAGTCACATGTCATATGTGCCAATGGGGGAAATAGCCAAGAACTTTTTTTCTGTAGTAATTTAATCAATAATAACTTACCCTACGGCTCATGGAATTTCCTTCTGATTCTCAGGGTAGAACCGTAGAAGCTAAATCCAGATCAAATCTGCCCCTGCTTCAATAGGCCTCATTTGACCAAGAAATGTTTCCACTTTCTGCATATCAAATCTGTCACATTGTAACTGACAGTCTCAAACATACTGGAAGATTCTGCCTAGTTGAACTGCAGTCACTGAACTCCTGGCACACATCTCCTGGGCCATCTTTGAAAGCAGATATAAGTACCTGTGGCACTAATGGGTCTGTAATAGCAGCCATTTCAAGGAAAGGGCAGGACACATTATGTTACTTGGAGTGGTTTTCAGCTAAGGCATCCCTAGAGACTCAGGGGAAGGATAAAGAGCTATTGCTATCACATACTTGACTTTCACAAGTGTCTGTGCTATTCATTTGCCCACGTACCATGTGCTGTGTAGTTAGAACACTGTGGTAATTGATAGTTCTATTTTTATCATATTAAATTCACATTTTCAGGACATCATAAATTTATGCTGGCATATTGACAGACACCATCTTATATCTAGAGGCAAACATTCTGATTAATCCTTTATTCAATCTGTTCCAAATTGTTTCACCTAGGGACACTTTGGTATATAAGCATACATAAAATTTCTCTCCATAGGTGAAGGCATTTTTTAAAGAAATTAGGGTTTTATCACTGATGCAAGATCAGGGAAGGAAGGCAGAAGGATCTCTGATTGCTCTGTGCTTGTATTATGTCTCCACGTAGTACTTTGAGAGGAAAATAGGCATTGAAGGGAGAGCTTACACATTTTTCATTTCCACCATGATGATCAAATAGTAATTCAGTCAACACCCCCAACGAATAGATAAAGATAATTGATCTCCTAGCAATATTTTATGGAATCAATGGTGAAAAAACACTGACTGTGTTTTCTACACCCAGGACATAAAATGATGTGATGAAAAGAAAACTGTACAAAATGTAGGTGGTTTGTTTTTTCTTTTTGTTTTTTGTTTTGTTTTGTTTTGTTTTGTTTTTTTTTTTTTTTTTTTTTTTGTATTTTTAAAAGATTCTAATACCCATTAGTAGTATTCCTAGGTCTACATGCATGTGCACAACAGAAGTCCATACCCTTGCATTCAGATGTCCAAATACAAACCTAAGGATGATATTATTAGCACTTTGTGTCCAGGAACAAGCAATTTTTTAATGCAAGATTACTTATCAAAGTTCAGAGTACCACAAACCCAGACAGTTTCTATACAATCAGCAGAGAAACAACCATACAACCCTAAAAGGGAACTAAAATGTGTCTTTATTACAACTTAACAAATGTACTTAAAGGGAAGAAGGGTTTATTTCTGTCTTATAATTCCAGAGGAATGACAAGGTCACAGGCAAGGGAGACATGTTATCAGAAAAAGAAGGTTACCGGTGATATTGCATAGCCACAGGGGAAGCCAGGAGTAAAGAGAAGTGGGGATAGGCTGTAAAGCTTCAAAGCCTGACCTCAGTAACCCACTTCTTCCAGTGAGGATCCATCTCTCACAGGTTCTGCAGCCTTCCTGAACAGTACCACCAGCTGGGGACCAAGTGTTTAGATTTGTGAGCCCATGGAAGGCTTCATTCATAGTCAAACCACACCAGAGGACTGAGGGCCTCCCCCCCCCTCGCCTTTTTTTTTTTTTCCAGTAGAATGAAGGAACCTAAGAGACTGCAACAAAGAAGGTAAGGTAGGAGCTGTCAAGTTTATGGCATGTGCTGATAAATACATAGCTCTTTCTCTGTAGAGTTATAGAGTTTCCTAAGGAGATAACTCTGATTAAATGTGCAAACTATTACAAACATTCAAAGCAATCCCCAGCTGTTAGTTAACAGCCCTTCCTCCCACCAGATCACTTGTATAATGAAAAGTCAGGTTGGGTCACTGAAGAATGACCAAAGCTCAAAGGAAGAGAGGATTCAAGTGACACAAAGCAAATTCTATCAGATAATAATTAAAGTCTAGATTGTAGTATCACTTGCTGTTGTGGATGATGTGGGTGATGTGGTCCTGGTACTGGCTCCATGATGCCATGAAACCAAAGAAATAGAGAAATCCAGGTCTTGCTGAACCATTCTCTTTGGGACTTGCTAACAGAGATCTTCCTGGAAAGTAGTAGCACCAGGTATATCCGGGGAATTTGGATCAGATATAAGTTCCTTATAAATATTCAGGACAAAGGTGACTATGTAAGCTATACTATACCTGGTTAATACAGAAGATTTTCAGTACCTAGGTGGTGCTGACAGTATCAGGCTCCAATTCGTAAAGCCCTATGTTTTATCTTAATACGTTTGTGAATTTATCCTCCCTGGGGAAAATATGCAGAGGAAACTGACCAAGGCTAACAGAAGCCATCATGGTGATTACAATTCAAGATGGCTGTGGCCATGTCAAACTGCATTCCTCAATCTGATGAGGGCTTTCCCATTTGATGAGCTCACAATGATGTGTGAGAAATTTTCTTGCAGGCTTTTCAACGTATAAGCCTGGAAGATGATGCACAGATTGTACCTCAGCTGGTAGAATGCTGCCTAGCACGCACAAGACTCTGGGCTGGACCCATAGCACTGTGTGAACTGAGTGTGGTGGAACACCTGTAATCCCAACTCTGAGGACTCAGAGGTAGACGGATCTGAAGGAGTTTAAAGTCATTCTTATCAGTACAGTAAGTTTGAGGCCAGCCAGAAAGTGCATGACTCTGTCTAAAAAGGAAAGGAAGAAAAGAGGAAGAGGGAGGAAGAGACAGGAAGAGGGAGGGAGGCTAAGAAGAAAGGAAGGAAAATGGAAAGGAAAAAATGAAAGGGAAAAAAATTGAACTTGGCGTTTTTAGTGTTTCTCTTCAGAAAACAAGTTTCCATAAAACTGTCACACTCTTAATAAAAGGAAAGTAAGGATTAGTGCTGAGTGATAAAGCAGAAGACATGAGTCCAGAATGATGCCTTCATCACAGTCTGTGAACACCCTTACATTCCTTACTAAGTAGCTCTTATTTAGAAAGAAACTCTCTTCCTCTCCATCCACATCCCAATCTCTCAGACAACACTGGGAAGTCCTGCTTGTATTATATTCCCAGTTCTTCATAGGATGTCAGACAGTTTCTCTGTCTCCCATTCTGCCTGGTTCAGAAGACAACAGTTATCCCCTGCTTCCTGAGGTGCTTAGGGAGCTGAGTGATGTCATATGGACGAAGTGTATGAAAGATGGAATGTATATGGAATAAATGCAACACATTAGCGATGACTGCACATTTAAGAGAATTATTTTAACAGACAATAGAAACATGTACCAAGGCATTTCACTCTCAATTACCTCCTTTTCTATGATTTTACACCCAGTTTGGGGTAATAATGGTTATTTAAAGTGGGAATGTGATATTAGGTACTTACTTGTAATCCTACTTGTTATGAATTGTTAGAAAAGCTTATTTCTGTCAAGTAAACTCAGGAACATATCCAAAGGATATATACATCCATTGCGTTTGGGTATTTTAAAAGCATCACTATTGATTCAAATTTATACAATTTACGTAACAGCGTCAGAAGATAATAGAGATTTAAATCATACACAATCTTAATATTTTTACTCAGAGTTTCCCATCTTTTCTATTGATCTGGATATGAAAAAAATAAGTCTCTCTGTAAGAATGGTTGTAGTGAGCTTCAGATAGTATAGAATTGTGTAGCTCATGTTTAAGTAACTGGCTTTTGTTTTAGGAAAATGTTTTAGTGGCTCTTTGGGTACAAGAAAAAACCTTTCAGTGAGTTATTCTAATGGAGAACACAGAGAAGAAAAGGAGAACGTGTGGCACGATGAGCAAGGGGAAGAACTTTCCAGAACACAAGACCAATAATGAGACATCAGCAAGGGGATTCATCAGACACAGGAGAAGAGTTGGCCTCGCAGCACAGAAGGAAGCGTGATCAGAGAGTCAGTTTTAGATTAAAAAAAAAAAAAAAACATTTTAGGATGGTTTTTCCACCCTTTAATAGTACATAATTCTCCCATAGCTCCTATCCTGTCAGCCTCCCTGAATAATGTCTACAAAGCTCCACATTGAATAAGGTGCTTTCTGGGTGCTTTGGGAAAATCACAAAGGTCTTGCAGCCTGCATCTTTGGTAACTTTTGCTGGCTCAGCTACACTGTACACAATTGCATGGTGGCCTGTTAGCCATGTTGGATTCCAGAATTTCTTAAAAATACCTAACAAGTGCAAAATATCACAGTTAGGTGTGATCACGGACAAACGGGTCAATTCATCAAGGCATCTTACTTAAGAGAAAGAAGTTATCAATCTTAAATACTTGCCCTAAAAGAACATGTTTTACTTTAGAATTCCCTAAATTGTATTGATCCAGTGTCAATAAACCTCATAAAGAGGTTGCTAGTTTCTCAAAGTTTGGTAGTAATGAAACTCTATTGGTGGTTATCAACACACTTCAGAGGACTTGTTGAGTTAATATACTACCTATGATTAACAACTATATAGCCTATGTTGGAGAAAAGATTTAATGTTCTGGGGAATATTTGTATGATTAATTCATTTAGGTGGGAAAACAATCAATGTATTATGTACTTCAGATGATTTAACATATGACTTATGCATTTGGATTATATTGAATGCATAATTAAAAATTCATATGCATGTTCAATTAAATCTACACAGTCCTCATACATTATAAATGGGAGGGCACATGGGGGACAATATATGTCAGAGTTTACAGTTTATGCTTACTTTCTTAATGCCAATATGGTACTTTTAAAAGATCTATTTCTGTCTGTTTAGAAAAAAATGAAAATTATCTTAAGTAAAATGTCAGCATTGGGTACTGATGGAACAAGAGGCATCTTGACTGAGTGCTCTGAAAAGAACTGCTCTGCATTTTGGGGTTTACAAATCTCCAAGTATTTTTCACTTAGGATGTTCTTCCATTAAGTTTATAAATAGCATTAGCATGAGAATAAGATAGCACAGAATGGATAATATTTATCAAATATTCATAAAAGGTTGCCTGCTACTGGAATTCAGATTCATGTGAGCATGAGGGTCAGCTACTAAGTTTTAAAGTTAGCTAGCTGAAGGGTCAGAATATTGGGCTTCATTGTTTAACTAAATGAATCACTGAGATAACACATGTGGTTGAGATAAAAAATGTGGGGCCAAAACACCTCTTCCTTTATTAGGCACAGATCCTAAGTTTGTGTAGGCAAACAAATTTCCAATCTGATTTGAGATGAGATATTAAGTGGGTTTTCTGGGATATAATTGTCTCTGTGTCATAAAAAGTCAGAGGACGATAGCACCTAAGTAGTGGAAGCAAGACTAGAAAATGTCCCAGATGGCTTTAAATGTACACTAAATTTGAACTGGGATTTTTGCCCTAATCAGATGAGCTTCTGGGTGGATTACTGCATCCTACCTCACAGAGAGACAGGGGACCATAATAACTATGGATGAATAACAAAAGTAAGGCATATGGTGAAAAAACAGGTGGGGGGTTTTGTCACCTGATGCCCACCGTGGACCACCTGTAAGATTAGTGCTGCTACATGAAATGATATACAGAATGACTGTTGGTGAGTTTATGACTACTGTTGGAACTCACAAAGACATTTGTTCTAATGATAACTCACGGGCCAGAAGTGTTATAGCTATTACTGAATGATAAGATAATATTAATGTTTCATATTCCTAGAAAAATATACCATTAAAAACATACCCTTCAATCTATATGAATTAATAGACAGCTAAAGAATCTGTGAGTTCTATTAACATAGAAGTAGCTGATAATTTGTCAATGATTTGCATCTTGACAAACATGTAACATGAGAGAGTGGCTATTATATGTGGTGGATAGTCCTGAAATATTATAGAAGACGGACAGGTCCCACCACAGATCCAAGCATTTATCATGCTGACATGTTTGACTAGTTTAGTAGATCAATGAGAAAATGACTTTTTTGTTAAAAAGTGGAATTTTTGACTATTGGTTGTTAATATTCTAACGGGCAAAGTGCACAGTGATGACTTTTTGTGTCATTATTAACAGTTGAAGTCTGTATGGAAATTATGAAATACTCTTCTATTAAGTAGGTTTGGGCCAGGCACCCCTTTAATCCCAGTGCTCTGGAGGGAGAGGCAGGCAGATCTCTGTAAATTTGAGGCCAGAATGGTCTACAGAGGGAGCCCCAGAACAGCCAAGGCTGTACAGTGAAACTCTTTCTCGAAATCCCATCCTACACGCCAAAAAAAGTAGGTTTGGTAGGATTTTCTTTAAAGTCCTATGAACAGTATTTTACAGCTTTTCGCTGTCAACTATGGAACGTTAGTTCATTGCAGGGATTCTTCTTTTTCATGGTGTCCTAGATCTGTCAAGGGGATATGGGTAGTAGTCAGATATTCCACACCAACTACTACTAGGGAATACACCAAGGTTCCAGTGAGTAGGTGTGTGGCATCTCTGAGACATCAGTAGCTATTAGGAGATCATGTTTAACTTAAACTGTGAAGTGTAGCAATTTGTACATCAAACCTCTGTTAGGGCACAGATTGCTACAAATGAAGAAACAACAGCACATATGCATATTGCCAGTGCTGAGCTATTTGTTTTGAGTGGGTGAAACCAGATTGTAGAAGGTTCCCAAAACTGTTGTGCTGGGTGCTGTAAAACAGAGCTTGGGGTTGGGCCCTCTGTTGTTGATGGTCATCGTGGGTGAAGGTCAAATTGACACGTGTTGACAAAAAGAAGGAAGAGGAAGAAAGGGAGGGAGGTGAGTGAGGAAGAAGACCAAACAGTGAGAGTTTGTCAGGGTTATAGTTGAGTATGAAAAGTCACCACAATTTTTACATATTGAATACAATGAAAAATGATGAAATATCTTTTTTTTTTTCATTTGGAATTAGTTTTTGTGCAGGGTGGTAGATTTGGGCCTAATCTAATTCTTCTGCATGCGAACAACCAGTTTTCCCAATTTTATCATTTGTTAAAGATGTGTTCTTTTTTCCACTGTATGTTTTTGATGTCTTTATCAAATATTAGATGGCTAAAATAATATGTATTCATTTTGCGGTCTTTACTTTGTTCTATTGGTCTGTGGATCTGATTTTGTGTCAGAACTTTATTGCATTCATTACTATGGCTCTGTACTAAATCTTAAGATCCGGCATGCTAAACTCTCCAGCATTGTTGTTTTGCTCAGAATTGTTTTGGCTATCTAGAGTCTTTTGTAATTCCATATCAATTTTATGATAGTTTTTTTTTTTCTGTTTCTCTGGAGAATCAAACAGGTTTTGATTTGGGTTGCCTTGATTCTATAAATGGATTTTGATTTAAAAAAAAAGATTAATCTCGCATTATTAATATTTTCAATTCATGAGCATGGGATGTCTATCTTTGTATTTATTTATTTATTTGTTTATTTATTTATTTATTTTTGTCTACTTCTTCAGACCTTAAACGGTTTCATTGTAAAGGTCCTTCACATCCTTGGTTAGGTTGATACTTACATATTTTATTTTCTTTGAGGCTACTGTAACGGGAATGTATCCACTTTTTCAATAAAAGGGGAATCATGCCTAGTACTAGAAACCTACTCAACTATATGGGACTTTGGAAGTCATGGATCCTGGAGAAGAACTTAAGTAATGGTTGACACTTAACTAAACCATTGTAGTCTGTGACTACATTCCAAATGTTTGCCATTATACACACAGACATATATAGTCCTCTTATTTTTAAAAAACAAAACAAAACACTTCTCTTTGCAACAGAGACCAAAACAAAACACCACAACCAATCAAAACACAGAATTGTGGAGCCCAGTCCCAACAAACACATCTATAACACAGTTCTCACATCTGAGGATCTGAGATTATTATGACGGAAGAAGTGGAAATATTGTAAGCGCTAGGGGAACAGGAGTTTGTTGTGAGACCGTGTCTTCTAGAAGTGTCGGAAGATACATCCATGGATTCGTACACACATGGCTACACGGACATGACTGATACAAGGACAACACCAATGACAGGCTAATGGAGAAGGGGGAAAGCGCACAAGGGCTCAACCTTAGACAAAGAACTATAGGCAACCAAGGAATTCTGAGAGTGAGAGAAATAGTCTTCCCCGGGAAAAAGCACACCGATTGGCTGTCCAGTGCTAAATGGCCAGCCCTAAAAGCATATACATAAAGTACCAGTATCCAGACTGAGTAGTTTGTATTTTTGTATTTAGGAATAAGTGTGTGTGTGTGTGTGTGTGTTGTTTAAACAATGAAAGGAAAAATGCCATAAATTTGGCAAATAATATGGTGCAAGTACATGAGAGTATTTGGAAGGAAGATAAAGGGGAAATTATATAATTATATTATAAATCTTACAAATTAAAATAGCAAAAAAGAATTTTTGAGATTCTTAAAACATATCCAAGGTCTGTAACACAATTAAATAAAAATTTCCTGAAAGAAAGCTGTATTTAAATATAAACAGCTATATTTATATCTGTTTATCAATAGTATTACCCAATAGGGACAAATAATATGTTTGCTACACCTTACCTAAGAAAGGGTGGAAGATATGATTGGCTATAGGTAATTCTAGGGTGGTTCTGAGTATTAGGTAGTGTTTCTGTTGGAGTATTTACAGCATTTTTGAAATTCAGGCATTGGTCACAGAATGAAAAGTGCTACTGTATAAATATTATTAAGTTTAATATACTTATAATATATAATATTTATAATAGTATATAATTTATTATAACAGTATAATTTGTATGATATATAACACATTAATAGTACATATATATACTCAAAATTAATTATACCAGTAGCACTTTTCATATGTATGTGTGAGTGTGTGTGTGTGTGCATGTGTGTGTGATATGCTCCAACAAAACATGTGAAATATAGCATTTTACAAATTAAAATGTTATTGTCACTTTAGTAATAATTAGAGTAATTAGTGAAATTAACATTAGGGATGAAATTACAGTAGAGTTGAATAAATTACTTTTATTTGGAGACATACCATGGTTGTGCCATTAAAAGTAGCAAATTATTTTTACCCCTTCAAAATTAAGATTGTTATACATGGGGCCATGAATTACGAGGCTTTCCACTGGTCTTGGTGAATGAGTTGTAGGTTTCTAGTATTAGAAACAATATAATGTTTAATAGAAAGTATATTTAAAATATATAAGTTCCAACATAAGATTCAAACAATATGATAGAACTAAGGAGTAGGCGATAAGTATCATTTTCCAAATGCAGAACAGGTTGATACTGTTAATAAGAAATATAAGTTTTCCTCATTGCCTTCTTATCAATATGTAGAGTTAGTAACAGTTATAATTGGCCTGTTAAATTCTGTCATAATAGGGGTAAAACTAGATCAGGAAAATGACCTGTAATGACAAATCTTCCTTTAAGAAGGTATCTGACGATGAAAGCTTGCTCTGCTAGCCTGTACTTACCATGTTATTAAAGAAAATGTTTGTTATATGCAAGGTAATAGCGTTGATGAGCTAAAAATTCCTATTTTGCTAGGGGTTGTGAGGTGGAATGCTCTTTATTACTTGAGACCATGGTCAGTAATCAGGACTGTAGTGCATGTAGGACTTCATGCTGTTTGGGCAGAAGAGCTAATATTCCTGGCACCATCTGACTAAGTTCTGAGAGCTCTTCTCTGTCTTGTGTAAACAATTTGTTGCAATTATTCTTCATAGGCATAATATTAAATGGGTACATTGTATTCCTCTGAACATATTTAAAATTACATTTATTCCTATATAAAATATATTCAATTTTATACTGCAGCTGCCAGGACAACAGATATCTACATGTACTTTGGCGAATTTAGTATGAGATATTTTTACTATGGATACTTTATGCAGTTTGACCAGTAATACAACAGTATTTGAATTTAGTTGGACATTGTTGAAAAGTGTAGTGAGCCAGTAGTATTTGGGATATAATTTAATGCTAAATTAGATATAATGGTCACTCAATATATAGGATAGAAAGGCCCGCTTTAATCATTCTGTTTGATTTCCTCATCAAGTAATAACTAGAGCTGAGATTAATAGTTTTTGAAAGAAAAGGTAAAATAGCTTTTGTTATGTGATGGCAAATGCCATCATTGGGAATATTTTCAGGACAGTTAACACTGACACACATCAGTATTCTTGTGCATTTGATTCTTTGGAAAAGGGCATTGACTTGCTGTAGTCATTAGGGAAAGTAATCAGGCTTCAGTGTTATCTTTTCTTGCCCTGAGTAAAGTTGCTTCACCATCTGCCTCTTTTTAATCCATCTTCCTGATACAGTTCCATAGAACACCATACAGTTATGCTAGTTCGCATGAATTTTAACCATGCCATGCTACAGATACAAGCACGGTAATAATGCTGAGCATTTGAGAATGTTTAGCTCATGGACATAATCCAGGCTCTGTGCATTAGATACCATGGTTATAGTGGTAAGCCTTGCAGGCTGCAGCAACCAATAAATTGACTGGTGCTGTGGTGGGTAAGTTAAAGAGGGTATTTAATTGCAAACATTCCTACAATAAATAATATGCCTTCTAAACATAGTAAATTTAATAGGTGTGACTGATAGCATCCTATTAAGGATGTTATATAAGCTATAATATTGTTAAAACAAACCAAAGACATGTTGGGAGTTATTCAATATTAAAATTTAATGAGTTGAAATAATTCATTTTATTTTTTTTTTTTTTAATTTGGGTAGAGGAGACAGACTTGTTTCTTCAAGTCTCGCCTAAGGAAAATAGAATCGGCATTTCATCTCAAATATTTTCCGAAGAGAATAAATCGCAGAGGTTATCATGGGATAGTGAGAGGAGATTCCCTCCCCTCATCATTCTCCTTCCTGGCAGAGTGCTTCGTCTATATCTTTGAGCAGCACAGGGAAGAATCACTTCTACCTTTTCCTTAGAGGTCAGCTTCAAATATGAGCTCCTGGCTGCCTGTTTCACCCCGCTTGCTGTGCAAATGAAAGAACGATGGTACTCTCAGGAGGGCAAAAGTGTCTAGCCTTAGACGTTAGATTGCACATCTGTCCTGCCAGGGATGTCTGTCTTAACTAAACCCTATCACCATAGATATTAGGATAAAGATTAAAATTATTGCCATAGTGAGTATTTACACAATATGCTCATGATAGGGGTAGTGGGGACTCAAGCACGGGCGGAGGCAGGAATGACGGAGGAACACTGCTTACTGTCTTGCTCTCTATGGTTTTTAATTAATTTGTTATGAATATGGAAGTTCTGCCAGCACAGGCCAGAGAGGGGGTAGGATCCTTGAGTTACATGTGATGAAGAGCTCCCATATGGGTCCTGGGAACTGAATCCCAGTCCTAGGGAAGAGCAGCTGGCATGCTTAACCACAGAGCCATCTTTCCAGACTCCTTTTTTTTTTTTTAATTAAATAGCAAGAATATGACAGGCATTAGAGAAGTGATTATGGAAAATGGCAGGTGGACTGATACAGTGGTATAAAATCCACATTTTGATGTCCTTTCTTTCATAAATGTTGAGCTAAGGTAACAGGACGCAATGATTACAAGCAGCAGCAGCAGAAACATGTTAGTAGAGTCAGTGTAGAGCTAACTATTCTTTTTCAACTGAGTAGCAAAGCTGACTGGAAGGGAGTTGTACTAATACAGTAAAACTAGATTCACTGACATAAAAGTCAGGTAGTGAGATTGTAATAAATGTCCTCATATGTTTGGTGTTGCCCTTTTCTAAGCTGTAGTGGACACAGACATTGACACTCCTGAGACCAGAAACGCTAGTGTCTGGGGTCAGCAGCCTCCTAACTCCTGATTTAGAGCTGGGCTTGAATGAGACAAGGCTAAAACGAGGCCTGAAAGAGGAAACATGTTAATATAATAAACTTCATAGCATTGGTTTATAAAGGGTGCTTAGATTTTTTTTTTTTTTTTTTTTTTTTTTTTGCCAGCTTGACAAAACCTAGGAATATCTGGGAGGAGGAAGCCTCAGTTGAGAAAATGCCTCTATGGGGTTGCCTCTATGCACATCTTTGGGAATTTTTCTTTATTAATGATTGATGTGGGAGGGCCCCAGCTCCACCCACTTTAAGGGATGCCACTCATAGGTGGTCCTGGGTTGCCTGGGAAAGCAAACTGAACAAACTATGGAGAGCAAGGCAGTAAGCAGTGCTGCTCCATGCTTCCTGCCTCTGCTCCAGTTCAGGTTTCGGCCCTGACTTCCCTGCTGATGGGAGGCGTAATCAAAATAAACCCTTTCCACCCAACTTTGCTGTTTCCCGTGGTTTCTTTTTCTTTTTTCTTTCTTTCTTTCTTTTTTCTTTTTTTTTTTTTTTTTTAAATCACAATAATAGAAAACAAACCATAATAGAGGGTTTTTCTCCCCCTTGATTTGTTTAGTGATCCATCCACCTGTGGCCTTGAGATATAGATTCTTGGGTTATACCTTGTCCTAACTGATACATTATTAAGGTATTACTAGGCTTCATAAAAGGAAAACAATTGAACGAAAGTGAAATGATATTGTCAAACTGGATGTTGTGGACATGGCTGGCTGGTGATGGTACGGTAAGTGGCTAGGGACAAGGATTAAGTGCAATGTAATAGGTATCATGTAGAGGGGCCTTGAAGCAGTAATAAGTAGGTGGGTAAAAGGCTAAGCAGAAGTATGAAAACAACTCGATGGAAGGTGGGAAAAGTGAAAAGAAAGGTAATACTGAGATAATAGATGTGATTATGGCCTATGAATGATTAATCGATGCCAAAACTAATGTGGCTCCACCAATGAAGTATGTGAAGCAGGCGGACTGCCATAGTACTCACTACAAATCACACACACAGGGATGTGGGTTAAACAAAATGCCTAATAGCTTCAGTAATTAATAATATGAGGAAGAGTAGAATGAGTATTCCTTGTGGTAGAAAATGGTCTATTGGCGGTATTACTTTGGTCAGAAGGTAAAACTTACCATTTCTGCTCACAGTGGAAGAGCCACACCTAGCTTTATCGATAATTGGAAAGTTGCTGTAAATGAGTGGGGTAATAAGCATAGTAAGTCTGTTTACCTAATAAGAATGAGGAAGTTAATATTACAAACTAAGTCTGCCCTTTGAAATTATTACTATTGCTATTTGTTTTAGTATCAATTGCATAATTATTGGAAAAAGGTTATTCAATTTTTATTTAGAAGATAAGAGGTAGAAATACGATATTGGGAAATGAAATTATTAAAGCAATTATAGTTAGCACATTATCAGTGATGTCATGATAAAGAGGAAGACATTTTCAGCCATCTCGTTTCTCACTGGGACTCGTGCTTTGATGCTCTGATATTCTTTGATGACAAATTAGAATAAATATACTTGAGATTATTAATTGAATGAGATAAATAGTGCCACAGATGTTATAATAGTACTAATAGCTCATAGTCATATATTGTCAGTGCTGCTAAACTTACAGTAACAACGTACTGTTGATGCTAATTCAATTTCAAAGTGTTTAACTGGAACTAATTTAAGTGTAACCTATATAAAGCGATAGTTACACCCCCAGATTTCTGAGCATTGTTGGCATCTCAGAGCTAGTCTTGTGGATGTTAGAGTTGTTTTATTAATTGTCCTGGAATCACATTTGTTTTCAGGCCCAATGATGAAACATATCAAGAGTGAACTTATTTTGGATGAGATTAATATATGAAGATCTCTATAGGTCTGTTTACTCAATTTTTCATTTTTGAGCAGCTCTGGATTTTCTCTGTTAAGATTGGTTACAGGAATTACATAGGAATCAATAGATCGGTGGTTATGGCCTATACATCATGACTTTAATACTATTGGTAGTTTGAAGTTTTTAGAATTTAAGAAAGAATACTTAGTTTTATACATCATGCATAGCATTTGCAGGAAAAACAAGCAATTAAGAAAAAGATAATTTCAAAAGAGTTTAGCCATCAAGTTCTGGAGGACAATCAAGAATTTTCTGTGTACAATATGCTCACCAGTAACAACCAGCGTAATAAGATATGCCCATGAGTACAGGAGTGGCATAATTGTTGTAAGATTAACCAACCTGCTTCTAATTGAATTAAAGCCTTCTCCACAGGAGGAAACACATGTCTGCTGCTGCCAGTCAGGCCAAGAATCCATGGTTGTGAGAATCATAGGTCACAAAGGTAAACGTCCTACCATTATTTTACTAAATAGACATAGTACCAAACTGCTCTCTAAATTTGTATTCCTCTGCTCATAGATCAATGCAACTATAAGACCTCATCAGAGAACTTTCACTGCACAGTGGATACTGGCAGAAATGAAGATAGTAAGTTATCAATACCAATGGGTCATCTATGTCACACCCTTTGCACTTCCATGTACCGTTGCAGAAGAGGAACAATTGTAAGGACTAGAGGTCAGGGAAGACTATAGTTAGATAACATCTTCTTGAAGTTTTAGGATAGCTACACTCATGAACTCACAGCTGTTGGTGCCTACATAATACCTTCTTGAGATCAAACCAGTCAACATGTTAGCAGGTAGGGGAAAGGGCTCATGATCTTCTGTTTCTATTTTGGGAACACATGAGAATTGATGGCTTCTGGAGAAAAAGTGTCGATTTCTTTCAGCGTGTGGTCTCCAGGACACTAGCCATGCTCCACACTCTCAGTATGTAGGCAGCACATTTGAATCTGGGTTATAAATACAAAAGAAGCACAAGTTGATAGGGCATAGAGAAGGATGGTAGATCTCGGAGGAGATAAGGGGAGAATGTGAGGGGTGAGTATGATCAAAATACACTGTATGGATGCAGAAATTGTTCAATATAATATGCTAAAACAGTAATAACAAATAAAGTCATTAATATTGTCTCTAATTTGTAGTACTTTGAAAGGTGATTTTGGTTTTGATATCAATAAAATATCACAAAGGATTAAAGAGTTATTAAAGCACATTTATTAATATGTTATCTTGAAAGTCTAGGAATTTTAATTGGATGATATTAAATCTTGACATTCTAATTGGAATGGTTGTATCCAAGAAGACTAAAACGATTTATAACTATAATTAATTCTAACCAAGTTATATAATACTATTTCTAATGCATAACTTTTAGATAAAATAATGATACTTATGGGACTGACTTGGAACAGATATAGGGTTTTAATCTTGTTTTTTATTTAAGTTTTTATATAAGAAAGTTCTTTGGATATCTGGTGGCTAAAAATAAAATTATTTAAGATTTGTGGTTGAATGTTCTACTGAGACTTTTCATTTTAAAGCAACAACATTGAAAATTATTTAAAAATTAGTACTGCTGTTAGTGAAATAAATTAACCTCTCAATGAGATGATATCTGTGAATATGTATATTAAGAATAGTTTTAAAAAATGTGAAATTACTGATTAGCCAGAAAACATTGTAAAAAGATAACACCTACAAAAATAATTATAAAATAAATTTTTGTTTAGCCTTTATTGGGTGTGACCTAAAAAGAGTAAAAATCATTGGGTGAAATCTGCAATGGTGAAGACCACGCCCATGGATGAGGATAGTGGGAATAGGCTACCTTAACAATATGATAGACTTATGTAAGAAAGCCCTACAAGCCAACTGACATAATGGCTCAGACTATCCCCATGTAATCAATGACTCTGATTCCAGAACAGTTGCTACAATATGCAAGATCATTCCTAGTCAGGGTCAGAGGGCAATACATGTTTCTGGGTCCTAAAAGATAAGAATTAAGATTGACTTAGCAGTGGGTCTTTCTCAAGCTGGATTGAGGAGAGTGATGTTAAGTGTATGGACCGGTTCAGGAGCCCCACAAGGAGACCATCAAGGCTGGCAGGTTTGGAGCCAGGGGGCACTGCACAAACTGATGCACCAACCAAGGACAGGGCACACAGTAAGCCTAGACCCTCTGTTCAGATCTAGCCAATGCACAGCTCATTCTCCATAGTTGTGGGGAGAGTGGGGCCTGCCTCTGACATGGAATCTGGTGGCCCCAATTTGATCACCTCCCCTTGGTGAAGAGGCCCAGTGGCACACAGAGAAGGACGAAGCAGCCTATCTTAATGAGACCTGATAGGCTGTGGTCATATGGTGGGGGAGGAGGTCCCCTTCTGTCAGAGGTCTAGGGGAGAAGAATAAGGCAGAAGAGGGAGGGAGGGTGGGAATAGGAAGATACAAGTGAGGGAATAAAAATCTGGGTATAATCTGAATAAATTATAATAAATTTTAAAAAAAATTTTAAAGAGTATGGTCTGTGTATTGCTGGGTGATATTAGGTCCTAGTTCTAGACAGCTATAAGTAAAAGTGCAGTTGTAATTAGTGTTGTCCAGTGGTACTTTGTGATTGCAGCTGGTGTTACTATCTTCATGGTTGTTATGATGTAATTAGTAGCTCCTAAAATTGAGGGAAAGTCTTCTAAAAGTAATGCCAAAATGGCAATAACCACAGAAGCCCCTGCTTCTGCAGGATTTCTGGCTAACGGTGAGAATTCGGCTAGATGCTGGTGTGCTGTTTTTACGTATACTTGGCACAAGCTAGAGTCATTAGGTAACAGGGAATCTCAGTTAAGAAAATCCCTTCCTCAGATTGTCCTGTGGGCAAGCATTTGGGAAATTTTCTTAATTGATGATTGGTGATTGATATGGCAGGGCCCAGCTCACTGTGGATGGTGCCATCCCTAGACTGGAGGTTATAGGTCCTCTAAGGAAGCAGGCGGAGCAAGCCAGGGGAGCAAGGCAGTAAGAAGCACTCCTCTGTGATCTCCACATCAGTCCCTGACCCCAGGTTCCTGCCCTAAATTACATTCCCTGTATGGTAGACGATACCCTCTAAGATGAAATAAATCTTTTCTTCTCACGTTGCTGTCAGTCATGCTGTTCTATCTATAGAAACCCTAACTAACACAGCTGGTTTCTACTATTGAGGAGGCAAAGTTGGAACTAATACTGATGAAGGAAGAAGCCAGAAATTTAATTTGTAGATTTGGGTGAGTGCTTTACCTGGGGCTTCATTCACTAATAGAATTAATCACTTACAAGTCCCTCACTTACAACTGTAGGGACTATTAAAAGAGACTATTTGAAATGTATAAGCAATGCTAATACCATTGCAAACTTGATTCCTGCATGCTAATGTTCCTGGTTGACATAATTTGACTTGGATTAAACGCCTTAGAACAGTAGTTCCTATTTTGCTTATAGCACAAAATAATAAAATAATATGTCAATATCTGTATGCACTGTTGAAAATAATAAAAGGTGAATGAGCCTGGTTAGGAAGTACAACACCTGAGTATATTAGGAACTGAAAAGAGAGAGAGACAGTGAGCCCTCTCCATCAACACAAGCTACAGAGGTGATATCAGTCATGCTGAGGTGGGATTAGAATTGAGTTCACACACCCTGAGAATAGCCACCAACCATAGACAAATCACTGGTCTTCCAACATACTGTGAAGCAGCAAAATGAATCCTTTTTGAACACTGAAGACTAAATTGACAGCTACAATACCAAATTCAAGGCAAACCTAGAACTATTATAAACACACACACACACACACACACACACACACACACACACACACACTATATCTATATAGTATGTATGTATTATATATGGTAGTGTGTGTATTATATATGGTAGAAAAAACTTTATAGCTAACATTTATTATTAAAGCTATAGGTATAAATAAATAATGTGTAAGTGCTTATCTTAAAATTTTACTAAATTTACCTATCTATAGTCTAATAGGTTTACTTTTTCAAGCTCAAGAGATGTCAAGTTTTTTATTAAAATTTTGAAATTCTAGTTCCCTTGGTTGAAATTAATGGGGCTCAATTTCTTATTTCTTTAACTCTTAATTTCCACTTTCATATTCAAACTAATCATTCCGAAGAATAACTAGGGCAGCCTAATTACCTCTCCAGCCTTCTGGGATATGTCAGTGTGTCTCCAAAACTATAGGGGCCAATCCTCTGACACGAGAGCTATTTGATTTTTTTTTAATGGCAGGCATCCCAAGCAGTTAGGGAATTAAAATGCTCTCTCTCCCAATCCACTCAAGTTATTTGTTGGGTGACTAAATACCACATAGCAACAAAGAGTTTCAATTCCTGAGCAGAACATTTACATATGTTTCTGGGGCTGTGAGGTACAAGCTCTCTTTCTCTAGCTCCGTGCTTTGCTAGAAGGCTATGGAGGACTCTGCTACACATCTACCACATTGGAGGTTTTAGCTTCATGGTGGTACCTCAGAGCATAAAGAATTAGGCCAACTCTTCTCAAACCAGCTATCTCAAATGGCACCATTTGAAACAATTTATGTGATTATCAACTTCATCTTTGTAAATGACCGATTTGCAACGTAAATATAGTTCAGTCATATTACCTCCCTGTCTAAAATAGCCAGATTCTATGACTGTTCTCAGGTTTGTGTGTTAGTCAGATATGTGTGTGTTAGTCTCAATATGACAAAATGTCTGAAGTAAACGCATTTAAGGAAGAAAAAGGCTTATTTGGGTGCATGTTTCAGATGTTATAATCAGTGGTTGCTTAGGCTCACTCCTCTCTACCTATTACATGGCAAAACAAGATGGTGGAGGTCAGGCATGTGGGTATACACTTGTGATCCTATAAGTCAGGAAGATGAAGCAGGAGGATCCTGATTTTGAATCTATCCTGGGCTACATATAGATATATATGTACAAATAAACAAGCAGCCATCGTGGAGAGAAATGTGTGGCATGGTACCATGTTCTTGCCATGCCTTCATTGGCATACTAAATGACCAAACTTCCTTCTAGTCTGCCTCACATCTTAGAGGTTCCACCACTTTCCAGTAGCTCCAAGGACTGAGGAGGAGGCTTCAGCAGCTGAGCCTGGGGCTACTTTTAAGATGGAAGCAACACGGCCTTGCTTGCTGGTAGTATCGTGCCATTTAGTCCTATCCCCTGCTGTAGCAGGATTGGCCTGTGTGGACCACTGAATAAGAGAGAAAGTCATAGCATCTTAACTTTGAGGTTTACCTACTACAAAATACACCATGGCTTTGAACCTGGTGGTTGTCCTTTGTGCTTTTCCTATTATTCTTGGACCACTTACTCCAGGAAATTAGTGCATCAGCAGCACTCTGGAGAGGTCCCACAGCAAGGAAGTGATGCCTTGGCAACAGGCACACAGACAAACTTCAGGCAGATCCTCCTGTCCTGTTCAGAGCTCAAGGGACAGCAGCCAATCTGGCCCAGAGGAACCTCAGCCACAAGCTCATAGCCAAGATTCCCTGGGATTCCTGCCCCTCAGACAATTCACCGTAGTCATTACTTATTGCTGCAAGCTGCTAAGGCTTGGGGTAATCTGTTACATAGAAAATCTCTCACAAACATACTTTGTTATCTCCCTTGCCAAGTGCATGCTAGGGCAAATTAAGACTTTGGCTGGCACATGGCAAATGACCGCCTTGGATCAGGTGGGAACAAGGCAATGCTAATCAGCTTGGCTGGGGAGTATTATTAAGATGAGAGAACTTAAGGAAGCTCATGGTGAGAACAATTTAGACAACTTTACATGAAGATGTTCTTACCAAATGGACAAAACAAAGAGGTGAAATAAAGAAGACACTTCCCAGGGCATTGGGAAAGGAGTCATGGAAAATGACATCACTTTATCTGTGTTCTGTCCCTCTTGAACAGGCCATTGCTGGAAGCCTTTAAAGGAGTCACTCTGAACAGATATTACTTTTAATTTTCTTATTAGTGCAGATTATTTAAAACATAACAATGGGTTTCATTATAGTTTACACATGTGCCTGTTCTACTCTCATATAACAGCAACTCGAACAACTGTTGAAATATTTCAATGGCATGGGTGTCAGTCCCTGGTCACATTTTTTTTTTTTACTAAAACTTTGTGAATCTGAGTTAAAACTCTGTTGTAAAACCCAGTCTTAGCTGAACCTGGTAAGCAGCAATGGGCTCTCATTCCTACGTTCCTGTCTTTCTTCAATGCCTCCTTCCACTTCCAGGATCCTCCAGCTCTTTCATTCTCCTGACCGACCACTTGAGGTCTATGCAGCACATGGCAAGCTTGTTGACATTACCGCACAAATGGCCAGGAATCCAGAGGTGTCAGTTCCCCAGGTCACCGAACTCAGTCGGTTCAAACAACAGAAATGCATCTATAAATGTCGCCATGTAAACCCCAACGTAAACTATTTTTATTTTCAAGACCAAAATTCTTTGAAATATTTTCACATAATGACTTAATTTGGCTTCCCATCAGCCAATGTCGAATCTAGGTATGTCGTGAAACTTAGCTGTGTACTTTTGCTGAACAACAATGATGTTGTTTGTTGAGGAAATAGTTGAGGTTTTAAAAAAAAGAGTTCAATAATAACTGCACATAGAAAACATATAACTTTGTCAACTCTATCACACTGAGAATACATTATTGAATTTTTTTTTTCCTTATGACCTTAAGAGTTACCTCATCATTGCTAACTGAGAGCCTTCTTCAACCAGGGCACTTGGCAAGACTCCTTCAAGCCATTGTCTAAATCATGATGAATGCTGAATAGTAGTGATTTGGCACTGATTAAAATTTATTTTCCTTTTACTACCATATCATAAATATTTTCACATTATTATTTATGTAATAAAATAGCCAAATTAGAGGAGGCTGGGAAGCAAACCTTTCCTGGATTTAATGAGAGGCGGTATCAACACCATGAGAGCCCTTCCTATAATTCAAAACCATTTCACCTGGAGATTTTCCAAAAAACACCATTCTTGCTCCCAGAAAAAGAATGATACAGCTTTTATTGCATCCGGGAGAAGCTAAGAGCCCTGTGGAGAGCTGACTTGTGATCATTTATTACATCTTAAACATCAGGGTGTGCTCTTGTATTTTTCCGACTTCTCGTCACAAACTGGCAAAGGCTGAGGTGAAAAATTGTTTCATTCCAAGCCAACTTCTTAGCAACCCGCAATCTTCCGTGATGAGGTTCCAGTGGGTTTTTAGGCAGAGTAATAGATCCCCTAAGCTAAAAGTCTCTTCTGTGGAGCCATGAGTTGCTAAAGGCTGCAGCATCTATTTGCTTTTAAATAAAAGGCTGCATAAAACCTAAGACTTGGGAGCCCCCAGAAAATGTGCAGAGAGGCAAGTGAAAACAGAGAAGAAAAGCAAAAAGCTCTTTCTGGGGAGTCGTCCGATCTGTCCATGATCTTGAGTACAGAGCTTTCAATGATATTAAAGCTCTCTTTCTCCATTCTTAAAACTAGGGGTGAATGAATATAAGCTAAACCTTTCTAAATGAGAAGAGATGAACAAAATAATCTGCATGCCACTACAAGATGAAAGAGCAGAGGGTTTAACCTGCCAGCAAGAGCCCTCCATAAATACATTGCTACAACACGAGCATTTTGGGGTTTTCATCCTTATCAGTAGGTCACCATTAGTAAGTTTGGGATGTGGGTAGGGCAGAGAAAGTAAGTGCCTTGCCTGAGTTTGATCTCCAGATAAAAAGCTAGATGTAATAGCATGCCCTGGTAATCCAACTGCTAAGGAGAGAGAGGGGGGAAGGGAGGGAGGGAGGGGGAGGAAGGGAGGGAGGGGGAGGCAGGGAGGAAGGCAGACAGATACACAGAGACAGAACCCTAGCTAGCCAGCCAGCCCAGCCAAATTAGCATCACAGGTGAGTGAGATACCCTGTATTATAAACCAGAATGAACAGTGCCTAAGGGACAAGAGCCTAGGCTGTCTTCTGGCTTCCACATACAAGTGCTTCCATATACAGACACATGCACACACACACATGAACATATGCATAAGTAAATTTGCAACAAAGATGAAGCATTGAAATCTGTGATATGTGTGAACCATGTGAATATGGTGGAGAAAAGATGGAAGTACAAAAACAAAAATTATGGAAAGCAGAAAGGGGCTTCAGCTGGTCTGTTTTTCCTCTCATATGACCTTTTTGAACACAGGCTTTTCTTTTGAGAAAAGTTCATAAACCATTAGTTGTTTTTCAATATTATGCCTATTGTTGCTCTAAACACTCATCTGCCATTCTGTTCCTGTGCTCTGGCTATCACTTCTATGTTTGCCTTTTATAATAAGGACTAGTTCAGGCCTGTCAGAAAGGTACTCAGACCACCCAGAATGGAACCCTTACTTCCCAGACTCATGTTAGTATCAACTCCTCCTGTACAAAAACTGATCTTAGAACAGAACCCTTGAGAAGCTGAAAAAAATAAAATAGTGATAATACCCAGGCAGTGGTGGCACACACCTTTAATCCCAGCACTCAGGAAGCAGAGGCAGGTGGATTTCTGAATTCAAGGCTACAGAGCGAGTTCTAGGACACCTAGGGATACACAGAGATAACTCTGCCTCAAAAACAACCAAAAATAGTAATAATAGTTCTTTGTTGAAAGAGTGTCCCTGACAGTCTCACATTTACTCTACTCCAAATCTCCATTTCCTACAGAACCACACATACTTTTGTACATATAAGGGGTATGTAGCCATTTATAAATATGAGATGTAGCCATTTATAAATGTGAGATGGTGCTTTAGAATTTAAAGACTTTTTATTTTCTTAGCAGCTCCTTGAACTTTTCACCTCATCCCTTTTCTGAGGAAACCTGTGAAGAGGATAGCCTTTGTGCTTCTCTCTGACGTTTTATAATTTTTTCTTCCCCTTCTCTTTCTTCTTTCTTTTTCCCTTCCAGATTCCTTGGATTCCTTCCTGTAGATAACATGCCAAATATTCTTTACAAGACAAAATTGACCCATGTTAATGTGTTATACACAAAAGGTTTTCTTTTTAATGAGAAGATCCTAAGGCTTATTCTATGTTCTTTTTTTTTTTTTTTTCTGAAATTTATTCACTTTACATCCTGATTGGAGCCCCCTCCCCTTAGCACCCCTCCCCCATATGACTTTTCCCTATTCTTCCCTTTCCTTCACAGAGCAGGGAAGTTCCCTCATGGGTAGCAACCTTTCCTGGCATATTAAGTCATTATAGAACTAGGCATATCCACTTCCACTGAGGCCACACAAGGCAGCTCTGTTAGGGGAAAGGGATCCAAATGGAGGTGTAGGAATGAGAGAGGGCCCCTGCTCTAGTTATTGGGGATCCACATGAAGACCAAGCTGTGCATCTGCTACATGTGTGCAGGGAGCCTAGGACCAGTCCATGCATGCTCTTTGGTTGCTGGTCCAGTCTCTGTGCATCCCTGTGTGCCCAAGTTAGTTGAGTCTGCAAGTCTTCTTGTGGAGCCCTTGACCCTCTGGCTCCATCACTTGTTTCCCCAACTCTTGCAGGTGATTCCCCGAGCCCAGTCTAATGTTTGACTGTGGGTCTCTGCATCTGTTTCCATCAACTGCTGGGTGAAGCCTCTCAGAGGAGTTATGTTAGACTCCTGTCTATAAGCATAGCCGAGTAACATTAACAGTGTCAGGTGCTGGTTCTCTCCCATGGGATGGGTCTCAAGTAGGGTCAGTCTTTGGTTGGCTATTTCTTCAAGCTTTGCTTCATCCTTGTCCCTGCACATCTTATAGGCAGGACACATTTTGGGTTGAAGGTCTTATGGGTGGGTTGGTGTCCTTATCCCTCCACTAGAAGCCCTGCCTGCCTAGGAGGTGACCAATTCAAATTCAGGTTCCATATCCCCACTGCAAGAAGTCTCAGCTAGGGCAACCCCCGTAGATGTCCTGGGGCCTCCTCTATACCCAGGTCTCTGGCAAATCCTAGCAATGCCCCGTCACCTATGATTTCTACTCTTTCCTTTGGCCCTCTCTCCCTCTACTCTCCCTAGTCCTAATCTCCACGCCTGCTCCTCTCCCCATCTCCTCTCCTACCCAGTTTCCTCCCTCCTTCAACCTCCAATGCTTATTTTATTTCCCTTTTTGTATAAGATTCAAGCATCCTCATTTGGGCCCTTTCTTGTAACTTAGCTTCTTTGGGTCTGTGGATTGTACCATGGTTATCCTGTAGCTCATGGCTAATATCCACTTATAAGTGAGTACATACCATGCATTTTTGGGAGGTTTGGGTTACCTAATTCATAATGGTTCCTTCTTTTTTTTTTTTTAGTTCTATCCATTTTTAATACAAATTTCAAGATGTCCTTGTTTTTGATAGTAAGTAGTATTCTGCTGAGTAAATGCACCACAGTTACTTTGTTCATTCTTCAGTTGAGAGATGCCTAGGTTGTTACCAGTTTCTGGCTATTTCAAATAAAGCCACTATAAACATAGTTGAGCAAATGTCCTTGTTGTATGGTGGAGCATATTTTGGGTATAATTTACAAAATGATTGTACAAGTTTGTACTCCCACCACAGTGGAGAAGGGTTCCTTTTCTCTAGATTCTAGCCAGCATGTGCTGTTAGATGAGTTTCTTATCATAGCCATCCTAATGGATGTAAGATGGAATCTCAGGATCATTTTTATTTGTACTTTCCTGATGACTAAAGATGTTGAACATTTCTTTAAATGTTTCTTGACCATTCAAGATTCCACTGTTGAGAATTCTATTTAGTTCTGTACTCCATTTTTAATTGGGTTATTTGGTTTGTTGGTGTATAATTTCTTGAGTTCTTCATGTATTTTGGATATTAGTCCTCTCTTAGGTGTAGGCCTGGTGAAGATTTTTTCCCATTCTGTAGGCTGCCATTTTGTCCTATTGATGGTGTCCTTTGCTTTACAGAAGCTTTTCAGTTCATGGAGACCCGTTTATTCTATGATCTTTTAACAAATGAAGGTAGATACACTCTTACTGACAAGAAAAATATATTTGAAAAGCAATATAAAGCCAACCAATAGTTACCATGTCAGACAGAGAACCATTAAGTTATAAGCCGAGAAACAGAAAATGAATAAAGTAATAAAAAGAGCAGATTCCCCCAGTATGTTACAAGTTCGTGTTATGGAGTATTAATGGAGCTTTCATTGCTGATGTCATAGCTCATGTTTCTGACAGTCCTGGAGGCTCCCCTGTCTTTCTCACATCCCTCTCCCTTACCTTCAAACCACTTCTCCCTGTTCTACCTCAGGCTCTGTATAGCACTTGATTCCTGTTGCACCCAAGATAGTGGGCACTCATGGCAAATTCACTTCCCTCCTCACTCCTCACCATCTAGTTCCTGTTGGGCCAGCACCTCCCTCATCCAGAGCAGGAAATGCCCTCACATCAGGGTGCCTCAGCTCAGCCCCCAGCCTTTCCTTACATATATGGTCTTTGCCCTTAACAGAGTCACACACTCTTCCCCTGACACAAACTTTTTTTTCACTGCTGGAAAAAGAAAAGTAGCAAAGCCTTAATTATGATCTAAGAAGTTTCTGCCCAAAGCAGCCACACAGTCTTTTGTTTGTTTTTTTTAGGAGTGGCTTTTTTTCAGGATTTTGTGGAGTAGATACAAACCACTAGGAAAAGGAAATTTCCTATATTTATATTGACTAAATGTTGATGAATATTAATAGTTAATATTCAATCATATATTGAGCAAAAACTTATTTATTCATTCATCAATATTTCCCCAAATAACCATCCATTGGTGCTATGATTCACTTAAAATTAAGCATAGAAGTGAACATAATAACTAATCTATTATCCCACTATCATTTTATCTTCCTCCCATGCAGGGTCCCAGGTACTTGTGTTGTTATCTTCTCTGAGTCTAGTCCATTCCCTCTTCTTTCCCTTCCCTTTCCCCCTGACCTCTGACCTTGCCACCTACAAACTCCAGCAGCTTCTCTTTTGCCAAATCCCAAGATTCCCAACCAATCAACTTTAAAATAGGTGGAGCAAGGTTTACACAACAAGGACAGGTGTATGTGAGAATGTGCTCATCTGGGCAGCAACCAGATCTTAGGGGCCAGTAATTAGCATTAAAATATATGGTACCAGACCAATCTCCCGCCACCAATTAAACCTGGGGATTAAAATGCTATATAAATGTATTTCAAAATTCAAGTTTTAATTCAAGCCAGAATTGTACTCTCCCCACCCCCCAAGGGATCTAAGTCAAGTCTTTTAGTTTCAGAATGGAGGGAAAATCACCCTCCCCCAATACACACAAAGTTCATTTGTGTTTAGGGATGTGCTGCCTATAAGTATGGGGTGGTTACATAGTTAGGCATCAGACCACTCATTTCTACATTTTGTTCTGCCCCAGAGACATTATGGACTTCAGTGACTCTCCCACTTGCTTTGCATGAACATTCTTAAATCAGCCCGAAATGAAAGGCCAAGCCAGGCCCATAGCACTTAGCAGGCCACTCTACACAGCCTCTCATGGAATACTGTCTCCTTTACCTTGTCTGTATCTTTGTTTCCTCAGCTCTTCAGACACACTGGCGTTCAATATTCCCCAGTTTTGTGCTCTAATGCAGAGAACTTTCTGTCCAACACACTTGCCCACTCAAACTTGTCCCCTCAGTAGTCTCATCTCTCCGGGCTTTATGTACAAAAGAATCTCACTATCTCTCTGCTATTACATACACCAAAATGTCATGGAGGTTTGTGGTAAGAGAGTGGCCTGGACATGGACCCAGCTGCCCCTGTCTCAGACATGCACAGCTAATAATTTGCTTTCTCTGCCTTCTCTTTTCCCCATGTCATACAGCTGAAGCCTCGTGTCATCATAAGGCCAATGGAAGATTCCCAGTTCCCTGAATTCTTCTGAGTGCAGGCTTTTGAAAGTCCACTGGGCATCTATGTAACATTCCTTCACTAAATCAATACTACAATATCAATACTACACTAAATCAATCAATACTATTAAATCAGTCTATACAATCAATACAGTACAGATACCAGCATTACTTGTCAATGTTACAAAGTATTTTCTTGCTATAGTCCCTTCCTATCTGCACACATACATCCAAATAGGACGCTAAGCTGAGCTTCCTGATGATTGGGTCTGTGTTAAATACAGCCCAAGGGCACAACCATAATTCTTTCCCAGCCTTTCTGTAGTAGTTACTCTGATGGTTTTTATCTCAGAAGACTATGCCGCTGCTCTCTGAAGTGACTCCAGTCACTGGACTCCATTCACATGCTCAGCATGATCCTTCAAGAGTCCTGATACAATGACTCCCAAAAATCTAACATTAATCTTCAGTGTTTCCTGACCATCACAAATCTCTAGTTCCAACTCATTGGAGTTCCCACTGCATGGGTGGGGTGGGGGCTAGTCTGGCTCTATTGAGTGACAGTTTCCTCTATAGAAGTAATTTCTCTTACAAAGAGACTTTCATGCTTTTTCTCTTAATCTCAGTGTGAACTCCTCTCGAAATTATTCTTATACAATGCTCTGAGGAAGACAATCAATTGTCAGAGCATAATACTCATCAAGTCTATCCTGCAGTGTGATTGGAGTAAAAGTCAAAGCCTTATGATGTTCCATAAAGCCCTGTGTGATCCACTTTCCTGCTCACTCTCCCAACCCCTTCCTTTGTTTTTGTTTTGCCTTACTCTCTGTCTCCAAGTCTGTTCCTGGGTTTTCAAGGTCTTTGTTCTGGGTGATTTCTCTCCCTAGAGTAATCTCCTCTCTATCTGCCTGGATACTTCCTTTCTCGCTTTCAGTATTGGTTTAAAGGAGACATGGTAGCTAATGCTTACCTTGATGATGTCATTCAATGTACCAGCCCCATCTCTTACTCCCCTTCCAGATTAACTCCTCTGCCGAACACGTGATTCCTCTGCACAGGACCCATAGGTTTGACTGACCATATTACTCCTTTGTAAGTTCCATCAAGATGAGGACTTTTACAATTTTTTTTTATCTGTCCTCCTGTACTTTAAAAACTCAGAATATTGCTTGGAAGCTAGCATTAGTACAATAAGCTGTTCCAAAACTGAACACATAAACCATGATTCCTTAATGGGCGGGCTGAGTGGCAATGACTGAGACACTCCGCCATTTAGTAGCAGTACAGCCATTTCAGAGTCACCAATGGAAAGCTCAGTAGCAGTACAGCCATTTCAGAGTCACCAACGGAAAGCTCAGCTCTGCGTAGTTCATCTGTTCAGCAGGGTGTTCTTGTTTGTTAATTTCGTATCCAAAATAATTCTGAAAATAGTCACCTTCCATTGTTTTGTGAGGACCTGGGCTGATGTCAAGGTGCTTTCTGCCTTCATGGATCATTTGTAACACACATAACTCCATAAGCCGAAAGACTATCAAGCCAATTAAAATCTCAAGGGTTTCCCTTGAAATTTCCGGTACTTCTAGATGAGTGTGGGCCTCCTCACTTGTTTCAAGAGTAAGTGCGCAAGGACCATGGCAATTTAGATTGTCTTCATAATGCAGCAGGCAGCAGCCATGCACTGGTTCCTACATAGGCATTTATCAAATTCGTTTAAAAAATCAGACCCACCCTGCACAAGGAGAACATATTGTCCCCAGGTAATGCACAGAGACTGTGTTTTCATACATGGTAGAATAATAACTAACTATGGATTAGCTCCTAACAGAACATATGAAAAATGAATTATTTAAAGAAGCTATAATAGTTTAAGATAATGCACTGAGCTATTGCTGATTTTCCATAAGCAAGAACCTGTCAGAGGTCTACGGGAAGTAAATAGGGTGGAAGAGAGAGGAAGGGTGGGAACAGGAAGATAAGAGTGAGGGGATTACAATCGGGATGTAATGTGAATAAATTATAATAATAATAAAAAAAAGAACTACAAGAATTCTACTTGAAATACTAGTCCACAGCAATAAATTCGGGTACAATATCCCTATGGAAACAAGTCAATATTTCAACCATTTTTGCTATTGCTACCAGTGCTCTCTGAAATAATGGGCCATCCTCAGGAATGTGAACGAAGGATGTATTCTTTTGCCATAATGGAGTATGGGTTAGTTACCAAGTGTTGGTATGCTTGGTGTCTTTCACACTAGTGCATTTTGACAACATCTAGTTTACAAGATAGTTTTCCTATTAATGTAGGAGCCTCACCAGCATCATATTCCTGTTCACAAACATTTAGAATGCTCTGGATTTTCAGAAGATGATAAAATGCTGCCAGATGCTCATTCAGGAACTTTCGTTTTGCCTTTACAGTGAGGTGATTAATGTCCATTCTATCTCTCTGGAAATACAACAGTATCTAAAGTGGTTTTTAAGTAAAACAGTCACATCAGCTAAAACAATATTTCTCGAACCCACTGTGCACTTGTTTATAAAATGAATGTCTTCAACCTAAAAGAGATTATTTGGGCTTCTGCTTAATCCCCAACAATTCATTTTATTGTACAATCCTTTTCATGGCCAGATATTGGTGGTGCCTTTAACTAAGGAAATTGTTTCTGTTGGTTGTTTGAGTGGAGAAGCCAGGATTCCAGGGTGACACAGCTGCTCTGGCATCATCTGAGAAACATGCCATTTGTGCTATTTCACGTTTTCAAGAAGTGCCGTGTAGGTGTGTGCATGTTCATGTTTTGAATGTTTATATGGATTTATACACGGATACATTGTTCTGTGTGTGTAAGAAGAGAGGCCAGAAGCAAACACTGCTTATTTTCCTCTCTTGCTCCCCACCTTATTTTTTGAGTTGAGGTCTCTCAGCAACCTGGAGCTTGCCATTTCAGCTATATTCACTGTGAGCTGGAATCCAACTGTCTCTTTCTCCCCAGAGCTAGGGCTACAGGCGTGTGATCACCCTGTCCCATGAGCTTCTGCACTGGTGTGAGGAGTCTGAACTACCATACTTAGGCTTACTCAGAGATCACTAGAGCAACTGGTCCATTTTGGTACCCACCCTATCAGTACTGCTTTTGAAGACACTGTATCCTTCTCTTGAGCATCATCGCCTCATTCACAGCTACTTTCATATACAACAGGGAGGAGTCAGTAAAGTGAGTCGTGTAGGTGGTGTAGTCAAATATCTAAGTGATAGTAGGCTGACTCCTTACTAGAAAGATATAGTGAGCAATTGTGGTGTGCATAATAAGAAAATCATAAAGAGTGGGTTATATGCTCATGATACTTCAAGAAGAAAGACTCCAACAGCCCTGACATGAAGCTCTAAATGGCTCATCATATGACCAAAATGAACAAATCTATGTGGTGAGACATTTCTGAGCAAAACATTTCTAGGCACCATATGATATCGCCAGAGTTGAGATAGTTCTCGTTTTATTTGGCTAGTTTTAGAGTCAATGTCAGAAGCCTGAATGGGCAGCATAATACAAAGTAGAAAAAGAGATAGCTGCTCTTTTAGGCTGGAGCTTCGTGGAAAGTTGAATGCATAAATGACAAATATTACCAAGGGAGTTCATTCAAAACAACTTATGTGCCAAACGCTAACATTATGTTTCCTTGTCCCCATCCACTCTGAGTCAGCCACGGTTAGTCAGCATGATTTGCTTGGCATTCTTAGGTTACCCTAAGGAGACCCTTCTGGGAGGAACACTTCCTTAAAAAGAAGGCCAGCTTTGGCAAACCTAGAAAATGAATGCAGTGCTGTCCTCTCTGAGGGGTTTTCAATCAGAGTGTGTCACCGAGTACACTGGCATTCTCCCCCAAGAAGCCAACTCTGAGACAAGATTTCTTTCTTGAAGTGATGAAAAATAACCCTCCTCAAACAGTACACAGCAGTGACTCATCATAAGATGGCAGCATAGGAAACCAGAGCTGTGTGGAGAAACTAGTCTGCTGTGGGTCTGTGGTCATGAATCACCACATCTTTTCAATACTCCTCTCTTCTCATTGTGGGTAGCTTTGCCCTTGATGGAAGACATTATGAAGATTTTATAAACCAGAATTGGGAAATGATTCCCTTCACTCAGATATTTGGCTTAGAAAACTTCAAGCACCCACACCAACATTTTGAAGTTGAGTTCAACATTTTAGTTGCTTTAAGCAATTTGGGTTTTTTAAAGAAATTTTTACACAGACACACACACACACACACACACACACACACACACACACACACACACACACACACACACACACACACAAATGTAGAGAACTGAAATTTCTTTTCAAAGTTCTTACAAAAACAGAAATACATTTTGACGAAGACTGGTGGTTCATGGCTGTCACCCCAGCACTTGGGGGTTAGAGGCAGGAGAGCTGAGTTTGAGAGACCATTATAGGAATATAAGGTATATAGTGATTTAGCTCCTCCTTCTTCTATTTCTCTTTTTTTCTTCATATGTGTGTGTATAAATGTATAAAGATTCAGATTTTGATACAAAGACTGGTAATAAATGTTGAATGTGAATGTTTTCCTTTATTCTAAGTATATAGATGCAAATTTCCCTTAATTAGTTGTTAAGTTTTGGAGAGTCTGTACTGAATAATAAGTTAAAGGTTTCTTAATTCAAAAGCAAGCAACCAAACACCTGCCTCCAGGTATAGAAAAGAGCCTGGTCTATGTAGCTACGTCTTTGAAGCCGTAGAGGATGGACATTTTTTCGTCTTTAAATCTTTTTTGCAGGTTTCAGAAAATCAACTTCTGGCTTTACAGGCAAGACTTACATCCCAATACATGTTCTTTTGTTAGACACGATGGTGTACAGTGGAGGAAAGCAATGGGGGAATTGCTTTGAATAAATGAAACAAATACTTAGTTTTTATTCTGTTTTGTTTTAACACAAAACTTTGTACCTAGATGGACCAGGAATAGGGAGGATCCAGCAAAGCCACTGGAGAGTTGTGAGGAGAGGAAGGGCAACTGCACTTAGCTGACAGTCTGAAAGCCTTCTCCGAACTGCAGCTCTGCCACTAACTGACCATAGATAGGACTTTGCCAGCAATTCTTGGAGGCTTAGCTATTCATTTCTTATCCCCACACTGTAGGGATTTGAAGAAATGAACTAGTTGCAATGAATTTCCCTATCATATACAGATTTCTAACTAAAGAAGTTAACACTAAGGTGAGAACACATGATGGCTGACATTTACTTTCCAAGGAAAAGGAGCCAAGTG
This sequence comes from Acomys russatus, assembly GCF_903995435.1. Lineage (NCBI taxonomy): Eukaryota > Metazoa > Chordata > Mammalia > Rodentia > Muridae > Acomys > Acomys russatus. The sequence continues at coordinate 37,625,311 of NC_067159.1, forward strand.
ATGCGCATTTGAAAAATAGCTGTAGGATCTGACATTGCTTATAAGCAGCATGAGGTGCCACGGGGCACCTTGGTACTTGGTAAATAAAAGAAAAGCCTTAAGGTTTATTCAAATAAAAATAATTCACCACATACACACACACACACACACACACACACACACCAAGAGGGGGAGAAAGTGCACACACACATGCATACACACACACACACACACACACACACACACACACACCAAGAGGGGGGGAAAGTGCACACACACATGCATACACACACACACACACACACCAAGAGGGGGAGAAAGTGCACACACACACACACACACACACACGCACACACACCAAGAGGGGGGGAAAGTGCACACACACATGCATACAGAATGGTTGGTAACAGAAAACTCGAATCAGTGATTGTAAACAATGCCAAGCAGTACATATTGTGAAAGGTACTCAATTTTCCCCATTTCTTTTAATACAAATTTAAATATAGCTCTGAATGACATAATAATAATATAATCACTGCTGTGTGATAATCGGAAGTGTTTTGTAGACATCACAGAGCATTTCAGACTAAGATGCTGTGGTGGTGGTTACCCTCAGTTGTCAACTTGATGGGATTTAGAATCACCATAGAAACAAACCTCTGACATTTCTGTGAGGCAAACCTTAGATTTTACTAATTGAGATGGGAAAAACTCTCCCTAAGAGAGAGTGGCATTATTCCGTGAGCTGAAGAATCCCCTGAATAGAGGAAGTGAGGAGAGAAGCAGGATTCATCATTCTCCACTTCTTTACAGTGGATGTGGGCAGGGTCCGCTGCCTCTAGTTCCCTGCCATGACTTCTCCAATGTGCAATACAAAGTAAACACCTCCCACCTGACGCTGCTTTTGTCAGTATTTTGTTACAGTGATGGAAAAAAACTAAACCACATGTCCTCAAGTTTTTCTCTTGATATTTCATAAAGACAGAAATGATGCCTCGGGGGACTGAAAGAATTTGTCTGAGGTCATACAGTTTGATGAAAACTGACGTTTTCATCCTCTCTTTTTAATCCACTCTCCATACCCTGGTCTCTGACTATCCATGCCCATGCTCTCAATGTACAATTGTATTTTTCACAGAAACGGCACACCCATTCTTGTTTCATTAAAAACTGTGTTTGTAATACAAAGCTGTTTTATTAGCTGTCCGGGACTAGTGACACCAGGGCAGCTGCCTTAATGCAATAGCAAAATTTAGAAACAAACTTTATAAGAGAAAGGGTAAGAAAATTAACATATTTCTTGTCAGGTTTTCAAAATATTCCCCAAATCTGTACAGTTACCTTTTATTTATTTTCTGTAAGACATCAAAATCTGTGTTTTCTGAAAAATTAAGGAAAGAGTCTACATATTTTCTTTTACTTATTCTTTCTTGCCTGAAACTTATATTTAGAATTCAGACTAATGTCCTGATAAGCCTATGCATTTCTGTTAAGAAAGTTGTCCCATGTGGAAAGATTATATGAGTCAGAAGACCAGGCCATCTGCTGAGAGACTGTGTTTTCAATGTAGGACAGGGAATCTGCACAAACAAAATCTCCACAATATGATTATCCAACCAAGCAAGGCCTAAATAATGGCAGAATCAGCTGACATGCACACATGGATGGGAGAAACGTCACAAGTCCCATCCCTAGATGAAATATTACAAATGATTAATGGTTGCCGAGAGACAGACAAGGTCCCTAATTGGTTCTCCAATAACAAATGGTCAGTCCTAAAAACATATTCATAAGGACAACATTAAATGAACACAGCAGGTTTAATTTACATATTATATGCATGAATACATGTAATTAGAATGTTTGTAGTAACAGAAATAAAGAAAAGCAATAGCCAGGTGGTGGTGGCACACACCTTTAATCTCAGTGCTTGAGAGGCAAAAGCAGGAGGATCTCTGTGAGTTTAAGAACAGCCTGGTAGTTCCAAGATGGCGGTGAGCAGTGTGGACTGCGTTTGGAGGCTCCAGTGAACAATTCAGGGAATTGCACAGATTTCTGAGCCAGGAACACCGAGGTCCGAACATCACAGCAGTGGGAGTGCTCCACGGTTCGGAGGGACCAGGGTGCGGAGGACCTGCGTGCCCCTGCACACGGGAGGAGCGTGGATTTTCTCTGATCTGAGCGGCAGCGGCAGAAGCAGCAGCACCAGCGGCACCAGCAGCGGTGGCTGAGGTTTGCAGCTCATAGCCTTCCGGTGGAGGTGATTGGTGTGGTGGCTGGTGGGAGTTGCTGCAGAAGAGGGGACTCGGGGCAGGATTTGGGTTGCGTGGAGCCTTCGGACCCAGACTGGACTCGGCGGACAGTTCAGCCCCAGAGTCCCAGGTACCGGCCCAGCTCAGCAAGCAATTCTGCCTGAGGCACTAACTCAGCTTCGGCCACAGCTCCCCTGCTGTGGCGCAGGCTTAGTTGAGCACACAGCTCCACACTAGGCAGCACCTCAGCTCAGCGGCAGCTCCCCTGCAGTGACACAGTCTGGGCAGAGAACTTGGTTCCAACACAGGCGCTAACTCAGAGCAGCCGCAGTTCTCCTGCTGTGGCGCAGGCTTGGCCGAGCACTCAGTTCCACCCTAGGTGCCACCTCAGCTCAGCGGCAGCTCCCTTGCAGTGACACAGTCTGGGAGGAGCACTTGGTTCCACCATCGGCGCTAACTCAGAGCAGCCGCAGTTCTCCTGCTGTGGCACAGGCTGGACAGAGCACTCGGTTCCACCAGCTCTAAGACTCTGGTTGGACACAGTGTGCAGTTTGAATCCAGAATTCCTGGCTGAGATTGGTGGTCAGTTCGGGCCCTGAGTCAATAACTGACCACAGCACGCACTTTGGGCCAAAAGGCCCTAGCAGAGCTTGGTGCGTAGTCCCAGCCCAAAAATTCTGGCTGGACCCTGTGTGCATTTTGGGCCCAGAATCCCTAGCTGAGCTTGGCAGACGGTTCAGGCCTTGAGAATCTAGCTGAGTTCAGCCCGTGGTTCGGGCCCAGTGTTCCAGGCTGGACTTGGCAGGGAACACAGAAGGCTGTGGATACCTTGGCCTGACCCAACGCTCATTCAGAGACCCAGAACAATTGCAGGATCCTCAGCACAGGGGGGCTGAAGATCACTGGCTGTGAGAGACCAGAACAACAGGGCTAACCTCCTAACATCCACACCAGTGAAGCTTTGAGCTCGCAGCTTAGGGAAATCGTGAGAAAACAAGTGAATCTATCGTCAGACACCCTCCATCCAACTCTGGAAGCTACCCAACAAAAACAAAGACGGCAAGATGTCTAAAGGACAACGAAAAAGCATACGCAAAAAAAACCCAAAACAACATGGTGTCTCCAGTTTTCAGCTATCCCAAAGAAAACAACCCAGAGAATTCAAATACAATGGAAATACAAGAAAATGACCTCAAATCCTTAGTAATGAGGATGATAATGGAGGAAACAAATAAAATTCGTAATCAAATGCAGGCAGATGCAGACAAACAGGTGAGAGACATAAAAGAAGCACATAGAGTGGAACTGGAAAAATTGCAGGAAAATGCAAACAACCAGATGAAAGAAATAAACAAAACGGTTCAAGCTCTGAAGACCTATAAAGAGGCAATGGAAGAAACTCAGGAATATACAAAAAATCAGATGAAAGAAATCAAAAAATCAGTTCAAGATCTGAAAATGAAAATGGATTCAATGATAAACACACAGACAGAAGAAAAATGAGAATGTGAGACCTCAGAGAAGAAGGCGAGCAACACAGAGGTGAGCTTTTCTAACAGAATCCAAGAGATGGAAGAACGAATCTCAGGGCTAGAAGATACAATCACAGATATTGAATCAACCATTAAAGAAAATGCCAAATCTGGAAAACTCCTAACACAAAACATCCAAGAAATTAAGGACACAATGAAAAGAAGAAATCTGAGGATAATAGGCATTGAAGAAACAGAAGACATCAGACTCCAGGGCCCAGAAACTATTCTCAACAAAATTATAGAAGAAAATTTCCCCAATCTAAAGAAAGAAATGCCTATAAACATACAAGAGGCCTACAGAACACCAAATAGAATTGACCAGAAAAGAAAAACTGCCCGCCACATAATAATCAAAACACAAAACTTGCAGAACAAAGAAAAAATATTAAAAGCTGCAAGGGAAAAGGGCCAAATAACATTTAATGGTAAACCTATCAGAATTACACCCGACTTCTCAGCAGAGACCATAAAAGCCAGAAGGGCCTGGACAGAGATCCTGCAAACCCTAAGAGACCACAGATGCCAGGCCAGACTACTTAACCCAGCAAAATTATCAATAACCATTGATGGAGAAAACAAAATATTCCATGACAAAAACAAATTCAAACAGTACCTATCCACAAACCCAGCTTTACAGAAGGTACTAGAAGGAAAACTCCATCCCAAAGGGTCAAGCTACAACCAAAACTACCCAGGAAATAGATAACTATCCCATGGCAAAAACACAACTACACAAACGCTCGACTGGAAACAACATCAAAATTAAGACTCTTAACAGTCACTGGTCATTAATATCTCTCAACATCAATGGCCTCAATTCTCCAATAAAAAGACACAGACTAACTGAATGGGTACATAAACAAGATCCAACATTCTTCTGCATCCAAGAAACACATCTCACCCATAATGAAAGGCATTACCTCAGGGTAAAAGGTTGGAAAAAAATTTTCCAAGCAAATGGTCACAAGAAGCAAGCAGGTGTAGCCATTTTAGTATCGAACAAAATAGACTTTCAACCAAAATTAATCAAAAGGGATGAGGAAGGACACTTCATACTCATCAAAGGTAAAGTCAACCAAGATGACATCACAATTCTGAACATCTATGCTCCCAATACAAGGGCACCCACATTTGTAAAAGATCTCCTAAAAAAGCTTAAACCACACATCGATCCCCACACAATAATAGTGGGAGACTTCAACACCCCACTCTCACTGAAGGATAAGTCATTGAAACAGAAACTAAGCCGAGAAATAACATCATTAACCAATGCCATGGGTCAAATGGATCTAAGAGATATCTATAGAACCTTTCACCCAAACAAGAAAAAATACACCTTCTTTTCTGCACCCCAAGGAACCTTCTCCAAAATTGGTCACATCATAGGTCACAAAGCAAGCCTCAATAGATACAAGAGGATTGAAATAATACCTTGTATCCTATCAGATCACCATGCTCTTAGGCTGCAATTCAACAACAACAGAAATAACAAAAAGCCTACACGTACGTGGAAACTAAACAACTCTCTGCTAAATGACACCTGGGTCAGGGAAGAAATAAAGAAAGAAATCAAGAAGTTTCTGAAATTCAATGAAAATGAAGAAACAACATACCCAAATTTGTGGGATACATTGAAAGCAGTGCTAAGAGGAAAATTCATAGCACTAAGTGCCTTTAAAAAGAAATTGGAAACATCGCACATAAGCATCTTAACAACACAACTGGAAGCCCTAGAAAAAAAAAAAGAAGCAGAAACACCCAAGAGGAGTAGACGCCTGGAAATAATCAAACTCAGGGCTGAAATTAACAAATTAGAAACTAAGAAAACAGTCCAAAGAATCAACAAAACCAAAAGCTGGTTCTTGAGAAAATCAACAAGATAGACAGACCGTTAGCCAAACTAACTAAAAGGCAGAGAGACAGTATTGAAATCAACAAAATCAGAAATGAAAAGGGAGACATAACAACAGACACTGAAGAAATTCAAAGAATCATAAGATCCTACTTTGAAGGCATATACGCCACAAAATTTGAAAATCTAAGGGAAATGGATGATTTTCTTGAAAAATTTCACTTGCCAAAGTTGAATGAAGAACAGATAAACAAGCTAAATAGTCCCATTTCCCCTACAGAAATAGAAGCAATCATCGATGGTCTCCCAACCAAAAAAAGGCCAGGGCCAGATGGTTTCAGTGCAGAATTCTACCAGACCTTCAAGGGCGAGCTAATACCGATACTCTTCAAGCTACTCCAAAAGATAGAAATGGATGGAAAATTACCAAATTCATTCTATGAGGCCATAGTCTCATTGATACCTAAACCTCACAAAGACTCAACAAAGAAAGAGAATTTCAGACCAATTTCTCTTATGAACATAGATGCAAAAATACTAAATAAAATACTTGCAAAACGAATACAGGAACACATCAGAGATATCATTCATCATGACCAAGTAGGCTTCATTCCAGGCATGCAGGGATGGTTTAATATACGGAAATCCATCAATGTAATCCACCATATAAACAAACTGAAAATAAAAAACCACATGATCATCTCCTTGGATGCAGAGAAAGCATTTGATAAAATTCAACACCCATTCATGTTTAAAGTTTTAGGGAGATCGGGGATACAAGGCACTTTCCTCAACATAATAAAGGCTATATACAGCAAGCCAATAGCCAAAATCAAAATAAATGGTGAGATACTCAAGGAAATTCCTCTAAAATCGGGAACAAGGCAAGGCTGCCCACTCTCTCCATATCTCTTCAATATAGTACTCGAAGTTCTAGCCAGAGCAATAAGACAGCAAAAGGAGATCAAGGGTATCCAAATGGGAAAGGAGGAAGTCAAATTATCCCAATTTGCAGATGATATGATAGTGTACATAAGTGACCCTCAAAATTCCACCAGAGAACTCCTAAAGCTGATAAACACCTTCAGCAAATTGGCTGGATACAAAATTAACTCAAAAAAGTCTGTAGCCTTCCTATACACAAATGACAAACTTGCAGAGGAAGAAATTAAGAAAACCACACCCTTCACATTAGCCACAAGCAATATAAAATATCTAGGAGTTACCCTAACTAAGCAAGTGAAGGACTCGTATGAAAAAAATTTCAAAACTCTGAAGAAAGAGATTGAAGATGACCTGAGAAGATGGCATGATCTTCCTTGCTCATGGATCGGGAGAATTAACATAGTAAAAATGGCCATTCTACCAAAAGCAATCTACAGATTCAATGCAATCCCTATCAAAATACCTACACAATTTTTTAAAGACATTGAAAGTTCAATTCTGAACTTCACATGGAAAAACAAAAAACCCAGAATAGCTAAAACAATCTTGTACAATAAAAGGTGCTCCGGAGGAATCTCCATACCTGATATCAAACTGTACTATAAAGCAATAGTAATTAAAACAGCATGGTACTGGCACAGCAACAGGCTGGTTGATCAGTGGAATCGAATCAAAGACCCAGATATGAATCCACACACATATGGTCACTTGATTTCTGACAAAGAAGCCAAATCCATTCAATAGAAAAAGGATAGCATCTTCAACAAATGGTGCTGGTCTAACTGGAGGTCTATGTGCAAAAAAATGAAACTGGACCCATATTTGTCACCTTGCACAAAACTCAAATCCAAGTGGATTAAAGACCTCAACATAAAACCAGAGACACTAAGCCACTTAGAAGAAAAAGTGGGAAAGAGCCTGGAACATATTGGCACAGGAGACAACTTCCTGAACACAACACCAACTACCCAGGCCTTAATGTCAACCATTAATAAATGGGACCTCATGAGGCTGAGAAGCTTCTGTAAGGCAGGAGACACTGTCAAGAGAACAAAGCGACAGCCTACAGACTGGGAAAAAATCTTCACCAACCCTACATCTGACAAAGGTCTAATATCCAAAATATATAAAGAACTCAAGAAATTAAACACCACCAAACCGAATAACCCAATTGAGAAATGGGGCTTGGAACTAAACAGAGAGTTCTCAACAGAGGAGTATCAAATGGCTGAGAAACACTTAAAGAAATGCTCAACCTCCTTAATCATCAAGGAAATGCAAATCAAAACAACTCTGAGATTCCATCTTACACCCATCAGAATGGCTAAGATCAAAAACTCAAGCGACACCACATGCTGGCGAGGATGTGGGGAGAGAGGAACACTCCTTCATTGCTGGTGGGAATGCAAACTAGTACAGCCACTTTGGAAATCTATCTGGTGCTATCTCAGAAAAATGGGAATAGGGCTTCCTCAAGACCCAGCTATTCCACCCCTTGGAATATACCCAGAAGATGCTCCAGTACACAAGAAACTTTGCTCAACCATGTTCATAGCAGCCTTATTCATAATAGCCAGAACATGGAAACAGCCTAAGTGTCCCTCAGTAGAAGAGTGGATAAAGAAACTGTGGTACATATACACTATGGAATACTACTCAGCTACTAAAAACAAGAAATTCCAGAAATTTGTGGATAAATGGATTGAGCTAGAAATGATCCTAATGAGTGAGTTAACCCAGAAGTGGAAAGAATCAAATGGTATATACTCACTGATATCTACATACTAGCCCAAGGGGCATGTCCCACGAAAGCCTTCACTTACCAGGAAACTGGGATAGAGGGGAAGGCATCCTATTGGGACTCTAAATGAGAGACGCATGGGAGAATAGCAAAATAAAAGGATACAGAGGGTCCTAGAAATCTACAAGTAGAACAATATGATAGGCAAATTTGGGCCCAGGGATCCCGCTCAAACTAAGGCACCAGCCAAGGACAATACGGGAGGTAAACTTTAAACCCCTTCCCAGATCTAGCCAATGGTCAGAATATTCTCCACAGTTGAGTGGAGAGTGTGATATGACTTTCTCACGTACTATGGTGCCTCACATTTGACCATGTACCCTGGAGGGGGAGACCTGGTGGCACTCAGAGGAAGGACAGCAGGTAGCCAAGAAGAGACTTGATACCCTATGAGAATATATAGGGGGAGGTAATCCCCCTCAAGAACAGTCATAAGGTAGGGGAATAATGGGAAAATGGGGGGGGGTGAGGAATGGGAGGATACAAGGGATGGGATAAACATTGAGATGTAACAAGAATAAATTAATAAAAAAATGTGGTAAAAACTATAAAAAAAAAAAAAGATCCTTAATCTGAGAGAATAAACATAACAAGTTGATTAAGAAAAAAAAACCAAATAATAAACAATAAAATATTTCTTATATTCTAGAAAAAAAAAAAAAGAACAGCCTGGTATACAGAGTGAGTTCCAGAAAAACCAGGGATACACAGAGAAATGGTATCTCAAAAAACAATCCAACCAACCTACAAACAAAAAGCAATAGCGATACTACATGAAAGTAGAAGGGGACTTGGATACGGACGAAAGAAAACAGTGGTCGGAGCAGGGTGTGGTAATATGGTCAAAGTATATTATAAACATGCATGAAGTGTCATAATGAAACATGTCTTTGTATAATTAATACACGTTAATAAAAATGGTAAAAGGAAATTTGTCCCATGTATGTGAGCAGCTTCCAACTAAGACTCATTGCAGACAAAGTTCTAAACTTTGATGTGTACAGAAATCAGAAGTAAAATAGCAACCAACTCTGTAGGTAGCATTCAATTCATATCAACAAATGTCAATTTTTTAAAAATTAGTTTAATACCCTAGACAAAGGAACGGAGGCAAAACTGGCTTTGAATTGAAAGAATATAAATTCTAAAGAGAAAGTATGACAGGCTAGGAAGAATTATACTTTGAAACAGATCAGGCCCAAGTTTCTAAATTTCTAACTTAAATCTCTATTAGTTTATATTTCAGTGTGGTTACTTAACCTCTCCGCACTCTAACTTCCACAATTGTCAAACAAGATTTCTGCTTTCAGAACGTTAGAGACATTAGAGATATTGTGTCTACAACACTAGCAAATTAAATACTATCAATTTCCTAACTTGGCCGTGCTCATTCAAATTGAGTAGGCAAGAGAATTCCTAAATCTAACACTGACAGATTTACTCAGTCTCTTGTAACATCCTGCACACCCAAGGGCTTTTCATTGTCCTTCAATAACTGATACAGCATCAAGTCACAAGTCCTTCCAACAGCCAATGCATTAAGAACAATAAAACAAAACAAAACAAAACAAACACCTTAAGCTCTGTATGCACAAATTGGCAAGGAAGAATGATCTTATGCTGAGGATTCATGAAGACTCATCTCAAATTGATTATGATCCATTCTTCTAGTGCTGAGCTATTGTACTAAGCCAGATGTGGCTTATTGCGATGTATCCCAGCCACAAATCATTGTATTATTATCCACTTGCCAAATTTATACATCATCTGAGATTATATACATAATCATACACACACACACACGCACACACACACACACACACACACATTTAGGAAAGGAGACACTTGGCATGGCATTAGCTTTAGCGGTGACCACCATAGGCTTCCTGACAACCATGGCTTCTTCAGGATGAACAGGACACAGAGGTGTGTCTTACATCTGCATTGGTTGCAAGGAAATCCCTGACAGAAATCTGTCAAACTGAGGTGCCTAGAGTTTATGTATTTCAGAGGAAGTCACATGACTTGCACACCCTAGTGAAGAACTTCAAACATAATCTTCCAAATACAGTCTGTGGTCAAAATATGTACACGCAAGCCTTTTGTTAGGGTAAGCTTTCCTGGGCTGAATGTGGTTCTACTGAGGTTCTCCGTGGCAGACACACTCACAAGCCTCCCAGTTGTCTCTACATCCGGCTTCTCGTTTCACAGGCTGCTTCTAAACATCTTAGGTTTATCATTGCTTCTTAACTTCCTTTCACTTCTTGAATCCAATCAGTCATCATATCTAGTAAACATATCCATCAAAATATCTAAGACACATCACTTTAATCCAAACTCTCCCAGCCTGCTCTCTGAGTTATTGCTTTGAATTCGGGAGTTGATTGAATTTCAGACCCTTTTTCATCTACATCCCCACTGAGCACTGTTTGACACACAACAGCCTAAACTTCCAACACTTAAAAAAAAATAAAATTTCTTACTATGACCTAAGAGTTTATGATAAACTGGTTTCATATACATCTCCAAATTCTATCCTTTTTGAAATAAAATCTTCTCTTGTTATATTTTCAAACTGCCTCTTTAACTTTTGTTTGTGATTCCCCAGCCACCATCCATAAATGCAAACATCCCAGGCTCTATCTTGTTTCCAAGTTTTCATGATTCTTTTATTTATACTGAAGTTATACTGCTGGACATTAAAATGTTTCTTTGTAAAACCATTTTATTGCTATTGTTTCAAACCCTACACATTCTAACAGCTGTTAAGTGTGCCATACACTCTGGTTCCATACCAGAGGTAATCAATTGCTCCAAATAATAGAACTCTGGTTTTTTCCTTCCAACTTAAAACATCACTATCCACTTTATTTGCCAGATTCCTTAAAGTTTTACTTTAGTTATTAAATTTTATTTACTGAAAATAATCGTGTTTAGGCACCATTAATATTTATTCATTTCTCTTTGGAATTTTTTTGTGTTAAAGCAATGAGATGTAACTACTAGGACAATAGTGAATAACCAGAAGCAGAATGTAAAATGGAACAGTAGATAGTAAATACCTTGAATAATAAATCACAGACTCAATAGGGCCGCATTTATATGACCTCAGATTGTGAAAGTTTAGAGTCTACAGTAAGGCATCTTTAAATTTTTTCTGTCATCCTGATAGCAGTTTCCCCTCCCACTATCCTTCTAGCCCAACTCCCATAGACCTCTCCTCCCCCCAAGATTTATTTCTCCTCTGTTTTCCCTCAGAAAGATCAGGCCTCCCAGGGATATCAACGGAACCCAGCATAATAACATGGTGGTGCATGCCTTTAATCCCAGCACTCGGGAGGCAGAGGCAGGTGGAACTTTGTGAATTCAAGGCCAGTCTGGTCTACAAAGCGAATCCAGGACAGCCAAGGCTATACAGAGAGACCCTGTCTCAAAACAAAACAAAACAACAAACAAACAAACAAACAAGTTACAATAAGACTAGTTTCAATAAGACTCCTCCCTCACATTAAAGCTGGACGATGCAACCCAGGAGGAGGAAAAGGGTCCAAAGCACAGTCAGAAGAGGCAGAGACAACCCCTCTATCACTGTTAGGAGTCACACAAGCACTCCAAGCTAAACAACCACAACATGTATGCAGAGGACCTAGCACAGACCCATGCAGGCTGTGAATGATGCTTCTGTCTCTGTGAGCCTCCACAAGCCCTGCCTAGTTGATTTTTTGGATCAAGTTCTCCTGGTATCCCCAACTCCTCTGGCTCCTACAGTTCTTCCTTCTCCTCTTCCATGGGGTTCCCTGAGCTCTGCCTAATATCTGGCTGTGGGCCTCTGCCTCTGCTCCCATTACTTGCAGAAGGAACTCCTTTGGTGACTATGGGCTGGGCACCTATCTGTTCTTTTGCCTGGCGTGACCTGCAGTAAGGCAATTCAATAGAAGTTTCTTAAGCCCTTACCTTGTGTGGTCACCTAAATAAGATTAGCCTTTGACTCTATAGAGATGATAGTAAGTGATGGGTTGGTTTATTTTGCAATGACACATCAGTTATTTTAAAACTTTCTAAAATTAAGAAAGTCAAATATAGGGTAACATGCCCTCTCTATGTCATATTGGAACTTTTTAAAGTTCTAAGTAAAGATATTACTTATGTAGGCTTAATGCACCTTTACTTAATTTTCTATTAACCTATAGATACAAACATCAGTAATTATGAAGTTACCAGATGACATTAATCATTTTGTAACTAACCTAGTTATTTTTTTAACTTATATTTTGTTTAAATGCCTATAAATGCCCTCTCCCTTAACAGACTTGTCTTTTTACTGTATCTATATGAAAATGAAAGCTAACCTGCTTTTCGTTAAACAGTGTAAGGATGGGGCAACCTGTCAGTTCCTATGTCTATTGATATTGAACTGAAACCATTTAGGCAAAGAATTATCCACTGGGTCAATGACATGCATATTTTCTTTTACCAAATAATCAAATTATAAACCAATGCAATGAGTATTTTATCTTACTGACACTTAGAATATATATATATATTTAGATTTAGATTTAGATTTGTGTGTGTGTGTCACTGGATATGTGTGTGAATGTCATGCCTCCTGTGTGGAGATCAGAGCCTATTCTTGCTTTTTACCATGTGAGTTATAGGGATTTAATTAAGGTTGTCAGGCTTGGCGGGAACCATGTTTAGCTGTCCATCCATCTCACCAGCACATACTGAAACTAAAGCAGACTGTGCTGGCACATGCCTGGTACTGGCAAGTCCTAGGCAGGAGGACTGTGAACACAAATTCAACCTTAGCTGCCGAAGTGAGATCTTTTTGGTGGGGCCCTGTGAGATTCCCCCAACTTTTGTGCTATCATAGTCTATTGCTAGTGTACTTGTTCAGGGCCTGTTTATGCAGCCATATTGTTGAAGTATCATGAGTGAAGCTTCCCTAACATATCCAGAAGACACAGTCTAAGAACAGATTCTCAGCTCCTCTGGCTCTGGCAATCTTTCCATGCACTTCTTGAATGTTCCCTGAACCTTAGGTGCAGGTGTGTTGTCCGTGTACCAGCTGGGGCCAAACACACCACAGTGAGTTGTTCTCTACATTTTAACAAGTTGTAGCTCTCTGTAATGATCTGTCTAAGGGAAAGAGAAGGGAGTTTTGTTGTTGTTGTTGTTGTTGTTTGTTGTTTTGTTTTATTAAGGTTGAGAGCTACACTTTTCTGAGCGCATAAGGATAAATATCTAGAATGCAGGTAGGGATTACTCTGGTTTAGTAAGTGGTCATGATAGACTCTCCTCTTAGACCCATGATCTCACTAACCCCAGATACTTGGCTAGGTTACCAGTACTAGGCATAATTTTCCCCCTGTGGACCATCCTTACATCCAATTAGACAGCTGTTGGTTACTGCCAAGATTTGCATGGCACTATTGGACCCTGAGGGACATCTTGCCATGTTGGTCAGAACTGTAAATCATACATATCACAGCTGAATAGGATTATTGTTTGCTTCCCTCCCTTGGTACTATGAATTCTAGGCCTTGGGGAGGAGGTTTTGAGTTAGACCCAGCTTGTATCCTCCAGGTCCTGAGTCTGAAATGCATGGTGTTTTCAGCAATAAGGGCTTACCTTCTACCTCTGAGAGGCAGCCAAAGGCAAGCAGCAATAGCCTGTATTGTTTTGGGAATCGCCTGGACTCACTGACCAGCAACTAAAAAGTAGAGTTCTCATATCTGATAGTGGAATTTTTTCCTTTTTTCTTTTTTTAAGTTACTCTATGACCTTTGGAGGGAGTATTGTTAGCCTAACTGACATAACTTCATTTAAACTCTATATGTATGTGTACATATACATACACTTACATGTGTTATATACAATATTAGGTAATAATCTGATTCCTATGGCTTTTTCAAACATCCTTAGTATGATTTTTTTCCCTTCTCCTCTTTCTCCTTCTCCAGTTTAAACCCCTCCCTTTTTCTCATTTATCCCTTCATATCACTTGCATCTTACTGTCACCCTAACAGTCCTGCCCTCAGCCTGCATTTGCATGGTGCCATTTTACTTCCGGGGTTTATGCTGTTAGCTCAGATTATGGGCTCACATCTGAAAAAAAACTGTACCATTTGTTGATTATGTTGTCTTTTTCCTAGTATATATAAAAACTTTTAAATGCAATTAGTATTGTAGCTTCCATTTCTCTAGTCCATAAAATGTCTAAGCAATACAAAATTTTAGCCTTCTTTATAAAAAAAAATCCTGCTTTTAAAATGGTGCATTAATATCTTCAAAAGACTCCTTGCATTTGGTCACATAAAATACTTGAGATTATGTATGAAAGATGATGATGTTTGTTAATTAAAAATAAATCCCTATAGTTTATGATAACCCACCCCTTGAGCTCTGATTTGCAGGCAGCTTTTTGTAATATTAGGTCCCTGCCTTTCAAGGAAGGGTCATATGATTTTATTCTATAAGTGCCATGAGTTGTACTCAAGAAGAATAAGGTAAGAATTGTCAACAGAGAGTTGAAATCTTAGCAAAGGTGAGGGCTACTCCTCGCAGCTTCACAGTCAACCGTGGTTTCTGAACAGAAATTGCATTTTCAACTCAGGTTACCCAAACCTTCACGAAGACCTCTTTATAAATGACAGCAGCATGACAATCTATTTCTGTTGGGAACCATGGCTTTTCTCTCCATGGAAGCAATCATGTACAATACTAAACAAAACAAAACAAAGCAAAAAAAAAACCAAAAACCTGTTTTATTTCTAGGTTCCTGAAAAAAAAAAACACTGAAAAGAAAGAAAGAAAGAGGCAGAGAAGGTGTGCACTGAAAAAAAGCATATGCATGAAATCTCAAATTTATTTTCCCCCTCAAGTCTGAATATCAATTGGATATTTTAAAAAAGTAACTCAAGGGTTTTATTTTTTAATTTTATATCACATGACTGATTATGGGATATACATCTGTTATTGGTTTATATATGTTTCAAGATGTCCATTGATTTCCCTTCCAGATTTGTTTGGTTCTACTTTGTGTCTGTCCTTCCCCATTTGGATTCGTCATGGTCCTGACAAACGGAAGAGATGGTTTCCTGAAATTTGGCTGAGAAGTTTTTAAAAGACAGAGTGATACCTTTGAGCTCGCAGAGGTTTAAATGGTGGCCATTTCCTTCCACCCATTACATGTCATGGTTAGTCAACAGTTCAACAGGATGGAATGACCTTTTTCTCTGTCCCCTCAGAGAGCTGCATTCTGTTTTGTCTATGTTGCTGCCTGTAAAGAAATTTAAAAAAACAAAAAAAACAAAAAAAAAACATGCCACCAAAAAGCAACATGATCTTAGAATATTTTATTTAGATATAAATCCCCGTGTTCTTGACAACAGTGGGCTTAAAGCATGTATAAGAACAGGAGTCAAAGCAATTAAGTCAAGCAGAAATATGACAAGACATGGGACAAACATGAGGTGTCCAAAGGCGGAATGACTTCCAAGAGCTAATAGTACCTTTCAAGCTATGTCTCATGAAAGAACGACATTCCTACTTCTCACTGCTGCCTTTACCGCTATTCAAAATGGGTCCGTGCTGATGGTCAGCCGGCATGAGTCTCGTGCTCCTGTGACCCTGGACCTCATAGCTGTATGCTTCCTTACAGCAGTCTCTCTGAGGAGACATATTCTGTTTACTGAGTATGAAATTTCTGGGCTAGGAGAGTGCACGTGAACCTGTGATGTTTCAACACCACTGAATCTGGATGCCTGAAAGCAAGCTGCGGAATAAAATATTTAGGGTTTGTTTGTTAATTATGGTTGTCGCATAGTAAACACTCACTTAATCCCCGCGGGTTAAAGATGAGATTTTCGGTGTACATAAATATGAGTGTGTGAGTATGAGTGTGTGTGAGTGTGTGTGAGTATGTGTGAATATGTATGAATGTGAATATGAGTGTGTGTATGAGTGTGTGTATGAGTGTGTATATGAGTGTGTGTATGTGTAAATATGTATGAATGTGATTAAGAATGTGGATGAGTATGACTGTGTCTATGAGTGTGAGTGAGTATGACTGTGTGTGTATGATTGTATGTGTGAGTATGCATGAGTGTATGAATATGAGTGTGTGTGAGTATGAATGTATGTATGACTGAGTGTCTGTGTATGAATGTGAATATGAGTGTGAGTATGTGTGTGTGTGTATGAGTGTGTGACTCAGTGTCTGTGTATGAGTGTGTGAGTATGAGTGTGAGTATGTGTGAGTATGAGTGTGAGTATGTGTATGTATGTATGAGTGTGTGACTATGAGAGTCTATGTATGAGTGTGTGAGTATGAGTGTGAGTATGTGTGAGTATGAGTGTGAATATGTGTGAGTATGAGTGTATGTGTGTGTATGTATGAGTGTGTGACTGAGTGTCTGTGTATGAGTGTGTGAGTATGAGTGTGAGTATGTGTGAGTATGAGTGTGAATATGTGTGAGTATGAGTGTATGTGTGTGTATGTATGAGTGTGTGAGCATGAGTGTCTGTGTATGAGTGTGTATGAGTGTGAGTATGTGTGAGTATGAGTGTGAATATGTGTGAGTATGAGTGTATGTGTGTGTATGTATGAGTGTGTGACTCAGTGTCTGTGTATGAGTGTGTGAGTATGAGTGTGAGTATGTGTGAGTATGTATGAATGAGAATATGCATGTGTGGATGAGT